>NC_048443.1:16705968-16925454 GCF_004353265.1 Vitis riparia
GCGGCCACAGCACCCAGAGCCTCCCATCCGAACCTCAAGGATGTACAACTAATGGCACTAGACTCCCTAAGCGAACAACACCTTCCAGCCAGCCTTTAGGGCCCCCTTGCTACATGTAATCATTTACATATGACATGGAAGTGGCTGATGGGATCTCCCCCGATTCTCATATCCATATCAATTAATTATCACACACTTCCCCATACCTCCAACAAGTTGAAATGACGAGCAACTGCATCATGACACAACTTCTGATGGCACCTGCTAGTCGCCCAAAACTGTAATGATTGCCTTGCCACCTGCAGAGCAGTCATCATTACAAAGAAGGTCAAAGTGCCTATTCAACACTATAGTGGCTTTATCCTAAACACTATAAAAAGCCCTCCTAAAGCATAACCCAGGTACACACGCTTATGTTGGCCTACTCATTCTCCCCTTTAAAGAGCTTAATCTATCTATGTCTAACTTAAACTTCGGAGGGGTGTGCCTGAACCACCTGTCCGGACATCCTTTGTGCAGGGAAGAAGCTCACCTAGTTCCTCGTTGCTGGGTAGAAGCTCTGAGAGGCACAACGTAAGGAGGATCTGACCTCAGTTGACCTTGCATCAACAGCTCTCTCTCAAATCTCTTTTATATGTGATTCACTTTTCGATTTTCTTAAGGGTCTATTGGACGTTGTGCTAAAGCCTACTACCGATCGTCCGCATGAGTGCTAACTTCACTTCGAAGATGATAAATAATATTTACCCCAACAATTACCATAAAGGCACAATGGGAGGTGATAATGGCCAAAAATTCCTAAATTTGCATAAACTTGAAATTACTTTCAAGAATATAGACACATTTTATGTGCCAAAATTATTCAAACCATTGTTAGGTTTTAAAAAACAATATACTAGAAATAGCTAAGATGACTATCATTTAATAGATAGGCAGTCAAAATATGTCAAACTTTGTATTGCGTTTATAATTTTAAAACTCAAAATCCCTAACATTTTAAAATATCAAACTTCCAAATGTGTTTTGTAATTTTAAAACTGAAAAATCTCAAAATATTTGTTGTTACCTTAAATTTTAAAACAAATTTTTTATTATTATTATTTTACAAAATTTTAATATAAGGTTTCTTTTAAATACATCTCTTAGTTTTGTTTTAAAAAATAGAAAATAATAATAATTTTTATAATTTGAAAGATGAAAATTCTTATATAAAACATATATATAGTTATAAAATATGAAAATTTATGAGATTGTGAAAACTTATCGATAATTATCCATATTAATATAAGTCTCTTTGTGACAAAGGGAGATCTCTAATAAAATATTTATTCAATTTTCTTTCCTACAATTCTATTTTCTATAAACATTCTTCTTTATTCTCTTCTTATTTTCTTCTTCTAATTATTTCATTTTACAACACATTGTCAACATGAGGCTCTAACCGATGGTTTCAAATATTATTCAATTTTTTTAAGATTTTTACATCAAATATTACAAGAAAGTACGTCAAAATATAAATTTTTGTTTTTATATAATCATTATAATTTTGTATTGTCTTACATTATTTGATTATCTAAATTTTAATTATTCATAACCTAGAACTACGAAACTAAATATTAAAATTCATAATCATAGGCTAATGTGAAAAATATTATGTTTATTCATAGTTAAAAGTTAAATGTTAAAGGTCGTATGACCAGAAGTTATATAGAAAATATTACATTTACACATAGGTCAAAGTTATATAATTATTATAATCATTCATAAAGTGTAATGAAAAATCAAAAGTTATATAAAAACATTATGTTATTATATCTAACCAAAAACTACATATTGTTATCACTATTTATAACAAGAAGATATGGATATAAGAATATTAATGATATCCATATTAGCATGAGATTTTAGCCAAAAATAAAAAAATAAATAAAATATTGCTTGTCAAGCTTCTATTGCACCCATTGCCTGCAGTTCTCATACCTGCTCTTCAAACAATGGGAAATATGGTCACAGGTTATGATGCTCAAACTCGATTCGTAATTGATAACCATGATCTCAGCCTCATCCTTACCATGGGATCAGTCATTTGTCTTCTATAATTCTTTGCCTAGCTCTTGTGTTTACCCAGAATAGAAATACTCTCCTTTTCTCATTCCAGAGCCTGCTCTCCCACCACTTTTGTTGGGAAGAGACGTCCACAAACCTGTTGGCTGATGGAATCAATCGAAGTCCAGGGCAAAGCAAATCCTCATGGGCATCCCTGGTTTAGAAATATCAGGAAAGCTAGAATGATGGGAAAAGTAGGAAAAGTTGCCCGCCTTTGAACTTGTGTGATTTCTGAACATTAAAGATCCTGGAGAATGGAGCATCCATGGAAGATGAGATTAATTCCTCAGTTGGTTACATCAGCTTACAATTGCACGCTTGGAGCAGATGACCTCAAAGGCCCAGATTTATGACCCTCCTTGCCCCATATGGTTGGAAATCCTTGGAACATGAGAGAATTGAGAATTCTGTTGTCCCTATGGAAACTGGAATTAGATCTGAAACGACCAGTGAGCCTGAGGATTTGAAGTCTAATGCTTGGGAAACAGCAGTACGATTTGAAAGTTTGAGGCCCTCATTACTAATGCAGAAGAGTCTTGTTAAGCCTGATGGATTTTCTGTAGATGGGAAGCCATACTCTCACAAGTCCGGTAGGTTAGGAATATCTAGTGATTTGGAGCAAAGACAGCACAGTTCCAACACGCAGGGGCCTAGTGATCTTACAAATGTTGGAGTATCCTCGATTGGGGCTTCTACATGCACGAGATTTGAGCAAAATGAAACTTGTAGATTATTGCAAAATGAAGTTCAACCTCGTAGTGATGCTAAAGGTGTTAATGTTGGGAAAAAAGATTAAGGTCATGGAGATGGAAAAGTAAGTTGATGAAAAGAACGAACCAGTTGAACAAAATCAATTAGCAGATACTAAAGCTGGTTCAGTTCGGGGTCCAATGCAGTTTATGTTTGAAACTGAAGTTGATCATGTCTTTTCTTCCCCACAAAAGTCAGCTATGATGTTTGCATCTCCTGACAATCATGTTCTTGTTGGAAGCATTGGTACCATTAAAATAGAGGTCAATGTTTGTTGTGTTCAATTTTCTCTAGACTGCTCATTCTTTTGCAATTGTTTCTGCAGACCATAAGGTCAGCTGCTTTGATCTTCCTACCACAAGAACACCATTGGTCATGTTAAATGGTCACAAGAAGACTGTGAGCTATGTTTAAGTTCATCAATTCAACAACTCTAGTTTTGCATCCACGGGTAGCTCTCTGAAACTCTAGATTTGTCAACATGCACATCTCGGGTTCTTGACGGTCCTCTCCAAACGTGCACAGGGTATATTAATGTAAAGAATTTTGTGGGTCTATCTATATCTGATGGATGTACTGTTACGAGCTCACAGACAAATGAGGTCTTCATCTACCAAAAAGCTTTCCCTATGCCAATTCTGCCATTCAAATTCAGCACTATGGATCCAGTTTCCAGGCAGAATATTGATGATGGACCACAGTTTGCCTCACCTGCTTGCTAGCTTGGCCAATCAACCACCCTGCTTATGCTGCTGCTTGTGTGCATCATTTAGCACAGTGTCGACCAAGAATGAGCTAGATTGTTCAGGCATTTGAAGGAGATGTATCTCTATCTGACCTTAATGAAGGAATAGGACCCGGATAGAGCTCAATCCAGAGTTCGTAGAGAAGTTCAGACCAGAACAACAGCTTTAATTGCAAGCTCTTGTTGCCCCCATGCTGCCATGGCAGCAACTAAGTCTTTGCTGTACTGGGTGCTTCTTGGGGATATGCAATGCTTACAGGAACAAGAATTGCAGCAGTACATCTCTAGCTCCGGACTTTGTGGTCCCAATGACTGAAGATAAGGTGTTATTTTTCAAGAAAGCCATTGAAGATATGCTGCAGGCGGTTTGCGTTGTGCTGCCATTGCATACAGATCCTATGAAATGGAAAAAGCCCCGACTGATGAAGAGCAACTGGTTCAATAGGTATTACCTGAGGATGGCCTTGTTTTTCTATCTATTGTTGGTTTAAAGGATCATTGCCAACCTGGTGTGAGAGATGCAGTTCGGTTATGCCAAAAAGCTGGTGTCAAGATACAGATGGAAGCTAAAGGTGTTGAGGTTCACTATAGAGATCAGCTGCAATCAATGGCCAACCTCCAGTGCAAACTCAGCATGTCACCCAGGGTCCCCCATTTCAAAAGCAACAAGAATTCAAGGACAGTTTCCCCACAGAGGGAAGAAATTGATTTTTGCCAGGGAAGCCATATTGGATTTTCTCCATCATTAATTCAACAGACTGGCACCTCATCTGCTCAAAACATGTCGGTTGAAATCAAGTCCTTTCAGATGATCCAAACAGGCGGTCAGGCAGATCAAGCTCAACAGTTTAGTGGTTCTTCAGTCAGTATGCAGCAGCAGCATGGTCCCATGTTTCAAAATCAGATGGGTTCAGGATTGATGCACAGTCAACACACCACCTTCAGTGTGCCTTTTTGCACTTCCCAGGCAGGTCCTTCATCTAGGTGCATTAGCTTCCACCCTTTCGTCCTCTTGTGTGCATTTCCCTTTTCCTTATGATTCTATGTATTAAATTGGGTTTTCAAAATTCATTTTCCATTCAAATAATCTCTATTTTTAAATTTCATCCTTAGACTTCTTTTTTTAGGTCTCTAAAATCCCGATTTTAATAATTGCCACATTTCTTCCTGCTAGCATTTTTTTAACCTTTTTTCCTTTAATTTTTAATAATTTTTTTTTATTTTCTCATTTTTAATAAACATGAATGAATTCTATAATTCCAAAATAATGGAATTCACGGATTCTTATGATCCTTCCCTATGATCATTAGGAAAATGGAATTTGTACTTGCAAAGAGGAATTTGTATTTTGTCCCAACACTACTTGACTAGTTAATTGGGGAAGTCTCTTACCCTAAAGTTATCATAAGAAAAAACTATTTATGTGACCATAATGCTTAATGCAATAACTCCATCTAGGGTCATGGGTATAAGTATCATTGCTTTAAAGGCTACCAAGGGAACCCTTGCCTTGCAAATGGTTGCCAAGGTACAGTTTCTTTTCCTTTTTTATATTTATTTTCTTACCATCCCACAAGCGTAGTTGCACGGTGCCATGTTGCAAGCTTTACTGACACATCCATGTTATCTTTCTTTTTTTTTCTAAATCTTTGCTCCTGCAATATATAAGAAAAATCAATTGATAATTTTTGCTTCATGAAAATACTCTTATATTTGCTGAAAATAAGGAATTAAGAATTATCCATGCCTGTTTTGGTTATGAATGAAGGACTTATCCTCTGATCAGTTTTCTACATATCAAACCTCAAAGTCATAAGGTCATGGTAACTATAATTTATTATAGAATGATAGTTTTCTTAACAAATTTTAGGACTAAGCAACCCCTCGGCATAAATGAAGAGTTAGAATTTTAGCTTATGAATATATATATATATATATTACTTTGTGTTCTCAAAAAGCATTAATGAGTGCAATGAATCAGACAAAAATTTTACCAACATCCCGGGCATTTATTCATGCACTTGCCCAATTGGTTACCATGGAGATGGCAAGAAACATGGAATTGCGTGCAATGTGCATGAGATTACATTGGCCCGACATGTGCTTCCTTACGATTGATGAATTTGACTCAATGCATAAAGGGCTTGAGCATTTCTCATATCCATTATCAGTTGGTTATTTTTGCATGTTTGGCATTCTATGTACTTAATTGATGCAACACACAATCATTATTAGTTTCTATTTTTAGCTTCCTACATCATTAGTTTCTATTTTAGATTAGTTTCTATTTTTAGCTTCCTACATCATTAGTTTCTATTTTAAATTAGTTTCTATTTTCTACATTATTAGTTTCTATTGGCGATTCATCATTAGTTTCCTATTTCTTTCCTAGTTTTTCTAGTTTCCAATTACCTTGGTTTCCTATTTCTAGTTTCCTATTTTAGTTATTTCCTTTATTTTTGCATTACAAACGTTATTTAAAGGCTCATTGTAATTGTTAGAGAGGAGTTCATATATTTTTTCAGAATTATTTCCTAATTTTCATATCCTATTGTGATATTTGTGTTTGTTCTTGAGTGTTTTTCTGTTTTGTTTTGAAACAAACCTTCCGTTGCACCAAAATTGATATCAGAGCAAGGATTTTTACCTCGATATGATGGCTGATGACGGTTCTGGTGGAAAACGAACTATCGACCATGAACAACGATTCAAAAAAATTGAGCAACGACTTGACGGGATCGATGAGACTCTTCGCAGCCTCACGCAGATGGTGGTTTTTTTTACTATCAAAGGAAAATGTGAACCCATGAAGCAACGACTAGACCAACATGGCAACTAGCAACAGGATGACTACAACGACCAACATTGGCCACAGATTGGTTCAAAAATCAATGGTGGAGGCACGATTCACACGAATCCAACCACAAATCGCAATTTTCATGAGCCCTATCCATTATGAGTGTATGGGCATCTTAATCGAGGAGCTCCTAGACACCATGATGACAACAAACTCCAACGAGGGGTTTTTGATGAACAAGATGAGTTTTGTCCACCTTTTCGAGATGGTGATGATTTTCGACTTCCACAGCGGAGGAATGATTCGTGCCCAATTGGTGTATCAGCTGATTCATGTCCAGCTGGAGCTCCTTGATGGAGGGAGTAATCAACAAAATTTTTAACCTATTACACCATGAACTAGGGGTAGCAAAGAAAAAGCTACTATAGCATAGTGGCTCTAGGATCGTTCACTGGGAAGGGTTTTCAAACTGAAAATGATACCAATTCAAAGTGAATTGGTGCTGTTTCATTTCAAGGTTAGCTTAAGAAATAAAACACAAACTTTGGTTGAAAAAGGGTTAGATTTAGACTAACGGCACAGCAAGTAATGGAAATTACTTATGAAGAAAAACATTCCTTGGAGATTTAGGTTCACAGGGGAGGTTCCTCATGCAAAACATAGCTCCGATCAGTTGGTTCATTTCCTCGCATTAGAGAATTAACATAAAGTCAATTCTCTAACCGGTGCTATACAAATGCATCTCTTAATTGGATTCAAACACTAAATTCCTCTCACTAATGCATCTTGCAATGGCTCGAGCCTCTCACTTAGCCTTTACCATTCAAGGTGATCTTTAACCTTGGACTTCATTTCTCAAGCTCGCAAGAGATAACTAATGGATGTCTCCTTAGAGTCCAAAAGCTTACCAAGTGTTGGCAATTCTAGAAAATCCTACCTTTAAGTCACCTCCCAAAGGCTCGCAAGGGGTAAACTAGTGCATCTCCATGGATAGAGATCACTTGCCTTACCAAGTGTTGGCCCAGGTGACTCCAAGGCGTTTTAAGTTAACTAAAAATATAGAAACCATTCACGGGACACACTTGCTCTTCATTCATAGCTGAAACCACAAAGCTACTAATTCTTGCACTTGGAACCTTTCCCGGCAACCTTAACTCCAAGGAACTAGAGGTTTAGTTACTCATTCTCTAGGGAAACCTCCTCAAAGAGTGCATAACTTAGTAAATGAAAAAAAAATACAATCAAAGTGAGAAGGTAAGGCAGAGCTCAAGCTCTGTATTCTACTTTCTTTCAAACTTTTACAAAAGGTTCATCACCCTGAGAACAGGCTCCCCGGGCTCTATTTATATGAATATTACATTAATAGCTATTACATGGATATTTAGCCTTTTTCCTAACTTAAAAGCTAAGGAATCCTATAATTGGTGGCTTACAAGGAGAGTTTGGGAATTTAAACAACAAAAATCTAAAGAAAAATATCTCAAAGTGTCAGTTACAAATATCGGGAAGCACTAAGAACCATTTCGCAGGTGAAAACGTGGTCTGCGAAATTTCGCAGATGCACAAAAAGGGCTACGAAATTACTTGCAGCAAACGGCTGATTTCGCACCGCTGTGAAGTGGTCTTTCAGCTTGCGATGCTCGGCTTCCAACGTGTCGTGAAACTTCAGGGGGAATTCCACAGCACTGTGCAAAAAGGCTGCGAAATTCATTTCGCAACACTGTGCAAAATTCTTCCTTCAGCTTGGAGTGATCAGCTTCCAATGGCTGTAACTCCTTCATTTCAACTCCGAATTGTACATCGTTTGAAGCATTGGATTTTTGACTTCCTAAGCTTTAAAATGACATATAGCATGCATAAATTGGACTTCAGGAAGTACTCCAAAAGTGGCTGACATGACTGTCATCAAGAATACTTCATGGCAGATTTCTCTTCGCTTCCCCTCCTTACATTCCGGATTTGCTTATGGCAAAGGACTTCAAAGCTTTGGTTCTTCATGCTTCTGCTCTTTCCATTGCTTTGCCAAGGATTCCAAATAACTCTCCTCAATCTCATATTGCTTTGGTGATCAAAAGCTATCAAAACACCAAAACTTAACACAATTTGATTAGAATTGATTGCAAGGGTCCTTAACATGTTAATTGGGTTAAAAGGCAATAACTACTACTCAAAAGTGTTTAAAAGGATTAATTACAAGCTATCAAATAACACTTTTTGAGTAGTAATCAAGGAATATTCAACAAAGGTAGCAACGAAGGTTGGATTATTCATTTGGAAAAGAAGATGATTTTCATTTCAATTATTGAGCTAACAATCGGAGTCAAAATAACCAAGAATTTAAGATGAAGATGGATTTACCAAGTTTTGACACATTGAAGACTTTCTTGATTGGGTCCATACTGTCGAAAACTTTTTCAACTATTTGAAGATTTCATAAGAAAATCAAGTAAAGTTCGTGGCATATAAGTTGAAAGGCGGAGCTTCTACATGGTAGGAACAACTTCAATATAATCGTCAACGATAAGGAAAACAACATGTTTGTACTTGGCCTAAGATGAAATGGTTATTACAAGGATGATTTCTCCCTTCAGATTATGAATAATTTTTATACCAACAATATCAAAATAGTTGACAAGCCAATCGGACTATGAACGAATACACGAAGGAATTTTATCAATTAAATGCCCAAGTTAATTTGTTTGAGACAGAGGATCAATTAATTGCTCATTATATTGGGGGCCTGAAGCTGGTTATTCAAGATTGAATGGCTCTTCAAGGGGTTTGGGCCATGATAGATGTAGTTAATTTGGCAATGAAAATGGAAAGTCAAATCGATAGGTCCATGGAGCGCACTCAGGGTAACTTTCGCCGACCAACCCAAGAAGTTTTTTCTACTCCAAGGAGGTCAAAAACTTCAAGCAACAATGGTAATAGAAATAAAGATGGCCCTTCAACTCAAAATTCGACACAGAATAGAAGTGTAACTTCAACACCTATTGATCTAATACTCAAGGACGAAACCAGCAACAACAACGAATCAATAATGATCCTTATGCACGTCAAAATCTAGGGAGGTGTTTTCGGTGCAACCAGCCAAGCCATCTTTCAAATAATTGCCCAAATAGACAATCTGTTAACTTTGTAGAAGAAGGTGGCAGCGAAGAAGAACATGTTCTTGAAGAAGATATCTATGAGGATGCTGAGTTTACAGAAGAAGATGTGAGAGAAGAAGTGGTGTGCATTGTCCAACGACTTTTGCTTACCCCAAAAAAGTTGGATGAATTTCAATGACATAAAATATTCTGGACTCAATGCACTATTCGTAATAAAGTGTACAACATGATCATTGATAGTGGAAATAGCAAGAATGTTGTTTCCAAGGCTTTGGTGAAAGCAATAAATTTGAAGACTGAGAAACACCCTTCTCCGTACAAGATTGCATGGATTAAGAAGGGCTCAAAAGTTCAAGTGCTAGAAGTTGACAAAGTTCCTTTGTCAACCAGAAAGTATTACAAATATGAGATCGTATCTGACGTGGTGGATATGGATGCTTGCCATATTTTATTGGGGAGGTCGTGACACTATGATGTTGATTCCACTTATAAGGGTCGAGATAATACTTTTGTTGTTTAGTGGTTTGATAAGAAGATTATTTTGATGCCATAGTCTCAGTCATTATAAAACAATTTGGTTACTAAGAAAGATAAGTCGTTATTCACCAACAAAACAAGCCTAGATTTCTTTAAGAAAATTAAGGAGCCAAATTTTATTCTAGCATTGGTGGTTAAGGGCCAATTTGAAGCAACTATTGATATCCCTACCAAGGTTCAAGAGATATTTTCTAATTCCCAATTTTATCTCCTAATGAATTACCTAATGAGTTACCTCTTATGTGAATATTCAACACCATATAGACTTAGTATCTGGAGCTAGTTTGCCTAACTTGCCACATTATTGTATAAGCCCTATTGATCATGAAGAGTTGCAGTGACAACTTAACGAGTTGCTTGATAAAGGCTTGATTCGTGAGAGCATGAGTCTTTGTGCAGTCCTAGTTTTACTCACCTCAGAGAAATATGGTAGTTAGCATATGTGTGTGGACAACTGTGTTATCAACAAAATAACGATCAAGTATCGTTTTCCTATCCCACGTCTTAATGATATGCTTGACAGGTTAGAAGGTGTTGTGGTGTTTACCAAACTTGATTTACGAAGTGGTTATCACCAAATTCGTATTCGACCAAGAGATGAGTGGAAGACAACTTTCAAGACTAAAGATGGACTTTATGAATGGCTAGTGATGCCATTTGGGCTATCAAATGTGCCATGCACTTTCATGCAGTTGATGAACCAGGTTCTTCGTTCATTTATTAGAAAATTTATGGTGGTTTATTTAGATGATATTCTCATATATAGTAAGGACGAGGAAGAGCAATTATCACATCTCAGGAAAGTTCTCTTAGCCTTACAAGCTACTAAATTGTATATCAATCTTAAGAAGTGTAGCTTTATGACTAGCCATCGTTATTTCCTTGGATTTATAGTGGGAAATGATGGTATTCAAGTTGATGATACGAAGGTGAAGGCAATTCGAGAATGGCTAACTCCTAAAACCGTACGTGAAGTGAAAAGTTTTCATGGTTTAGCTACTTTTGACAGGCTTTTTATTTGAGGATTTATTATAATCATGGCACCCCTTACTGATTGTTTGAAAAAAATCCAATTCCAATGAGGCAAAGCACAAGAAGACAACTTTGAATCAATAAAAGCAAAGTTGTGCACTACAATGTTATCACTCCCCAATTTTGAGAAAGTGTTTGAGGTTGAATGTGATGCATCAGTTCTAAGAATTGGGGTTGTCTTATCTCAAGAGGGTCACCCGGTGGAACTTTTTAGTGAAAAGGTTAGTGAACCTCGACAAAAGTGATCCACTTATGAGCTTGAATTTTATGCAATTGTTCGAGCTTTAAAGCATTGGGAGCATTATTTGTTTCATTGAGAGTTTGTGCTATTTATGGATCATCAAGCTTTAAAGTTCATAAATTCTTAGAAGAGGATGAATCAAATGCATGCTTGATGGATTGCCTTTTTACAGAAGTTCACTTTTGTTATCAAACATAAGTCTAGCCAACAAAATAAAGTAGTTAATGCATTGGGTCGACGAGCCTCTTTTTTAACTACAATCAGTACTGAGGTGGTGGGGTTTGATTATTTGAAGGATACTTATGTTGTTGATGAGGATTTTGGTGGCATATGGGCGCGATGTAACAATAAGGAGTTTGTTACTAACTTCCTTGTTCATGATGGATTTTTATTTCGAGGTACACAATTATGTATCCCTCGTTCTTCTTTGCGTGAACAATTGATTAGAGAATTGTATGCCGATGGACTAGAGGACATGTTGGCCAAGATAAAACAATCAGCTTGGTAGATGAGAGATTTTATTGGCCCCAACTCAAATATGATGTTGGGCATTTCGTTCGGCGTTGGCCAATGTGTTAGAAAGTGAAGGGACAAGTTCAAAATACTTGTCTTTATACTCTTTTACCTATTCTAGAGGCGATTTGGCAAGATTTAACTATGGATTTTATTCTTGGCCTCCCAAGAACTCAACGTGGAGTTGATTCTATTTTGGTTGTAGTTGACCGATTTTCTAGGATGGTTCACTTCCTTCATTGCAAAAAGACTTCGAACGCTTCTTATGTGGCCGATTTATTTTTCAGTGAAATTGTCTGCCTGTATGGCGTTCCTCATTCAATAACTTCAGATAGGGATGTGAAATTCCTTAGTCATTTTTTGAGAACTCTATGGAAATTGTTTAACACTTCTTTGAAGTATAGTAGCATGATCCATCCCTAAACCAATGGGCAAACTAAAGTGGCTAATCGCACTTTTGGCAATATGATGTGATTCATTAGTGGAGATAAGCCGAAGCAATGGGATATTGCCCTTCCACAAATTGAGTTTGCTTTTAATAGTATGCCTAACTGTTCTATGAAGAAGACTTCTTTTAAGGTTGTCTACACTAGTGTTCCAAGGCATATAGTGGATTTGATTCGTCCTTTCCTTTCTCATGATGTCAATCCTAACGCTTAGGAGTTGTAGAGCATATTCAACAAATTCACCAAGAAGTGAAGAAGAATTTAGAAGAGGCTAATCTTTGTTACAAAACTACTGCAAACTGACATTGACACCTTAAGTTTTTCAATGAAGGTGATCTATTAATGGTCCATCTCCGCAAAAATCATTTTCCTACTGGCACGAAAACTTAAAGACAAGAAAATTGGTCATTTCAACATTCTTCAAAAGATTGGAGATAATGCTTACAAGATTGATTCTTGCTAATATGAACATTTCCAATACTTTCAACGTTGTTGATATCTTTGAATACTTTCCCCCGGATGAGTTTTCTTTGCAGCCACAAAACTCGATGACAAGTTTTCTTCAAGTGGAGGGGATTGATGCAACACACAATCATCATTAGTTTCTATTTTTAGCTTCTTATATCATTAGTTTCTATTTTAAATTAGTTTCTATTTTCTACATTATTAGTTTCTATTGTCAGTCCATCATTAGTTTCCTATTTCTTTCCTAGTTTTCCTAGTTTCCAATTACCTTGGTTTCCTATTTCTAGTTTTCTATTTAAGTTATTTCCTTTATTTTTGCATTACAAACATTATTTAAAGGCTCATTGTAATTGTTAAAGAGGAGTTCAATACATTTTTTCAGAAATGTCTCCTAATTTTCACATCCAATTATGATCTTTGTGTTTGTTCTTGAGTGTTTTTTTGTTTCATTTCAAAACAACCTTCCATTGCACCATTAATGTTATTAATTGTTGGTGTTTTTTTATCATTCGTAGTGCTTCTACACTCTTCTTTATCATTTTCTACTATTTCCTTAGGAATTATGTGCTTTTGATTTAACTGTCACCTAGTTTCCAAAAGTTACCATTTTAAAATGGTGTATCGTGTTTTTAAAAGAAAAATGGCTGTCATGTCCTTCTTATGATAACAATCCAATTGAACAACCACCTTGCAATTGGAACAAACTGAAATTAGATTCAAAATCATCTTAGAGTGTCTACAAATGTCACATGATCCACCATGCTCTTTAGAAAAATCTAAAATAAATTGGACAAAGAATTTTTATTTTTTTTTTATGAAACCCTTGGGGCATCAACCCTTGAAAGTGTCTCCTTGCTCGTGGCATTGGCTGAGAGGAAAGCCTAACTCCTCCACTAGAAGCGTTCATCTTCAATAGATTCTCCTAGTGAGCGGGTTCATCAATGACATCTTTCCTAAATGATGAAATCCTAGAAGAATCAACAGCAATAACAGTTGCAACAGCAAGTACAGCCTATGCTTCTTTGTGCCTCCTTTCTTTCCTTTCATGTTTCTTTGCTTCTTTGAAGCTCACAAAGATACTGGTTAACCAGCATAAAGTCTTGTTTTTGCTTCCGTACCACTTCAATCTCTTGAGGTAGACCTTTCACAACTTTACAAATTAAATCATCACTAAGGTTCTTTCTTGTAATGACATTCCCAACAAGCTTATTCTGAAAATAAATTAGTTTCCTACAACTTCGTCTTCTGACGAAAGTTCTAAAAACCCTGTATTCCTAGCCTTAACCAACTGCTCTAAATTTTCTATCAGATTTACAAATCATTTTAGTGCATGTTGAATGTTGACTTTGGTGATTGCAAGGAACTCTGACATAAGAAGATGTTTCCATAGGAGAAATTTCTAACCCCCTTTTAACTTTCAACCTTACAAATTGTGTTCTTTAAAAGCAACCCACTCTCTATTTGCCTCAGTTTCTGGTAGATAAGTGGGTGAATGTAAGAACCGAATACTTTTTCTTTGTTTATGATATCGAGAGCAACTGATCCACAACTAAACTTAAAGGATTTTCCTTGTTAAAATTCATCAAGTATTATCCTTAACACCATCTTCCTCAATTTGGCCACTTTCAGAAAGACTACAGTTTGAAGGTTCACTACTTTCAAATATAGGTGAATTCCTTTCCAAAGAATCTTGAAATCCAGTAGGCTTGGTAAAAGGCTTTTCAGTGGCATTAGGAAAAGATCCTTTACTTGAATCTTCAAGTCCTTCACCAGAAAGTTGATTTGTCTTTACCTGATCCATTGTTGTTCCATTGTCACTAAATGTTACTTCAGATGAGCATATTCTTCTATTATCCTTCAAAATCCTAATGTTGTTTTTGGTTCTTCTCCATGGAGGAACTAACTTCACAGGAACTAGTTCTGGAATATCAGTCTCAGAGACAAGCACAACATCAGAGCCATCAACTTCTTCAATTTCATCATTTGATGAAATTGCATATTCTATTTTGACTTTCAAATTTTTTTTGCAAGGTACCCATGTAAGCATTATCCTTAATTCATTTCACTATTTTGCATTGCAAGTCCGGGACAAAGTGATCATCAGCAAGTGTTGAAGCCAATGAATCAGGTAAAACTCCAATATCCAATGCAACATCTTTCACACTGACTTTTCCTCGGTCAATTAACTTCTTTAAGATCAATGCAAGATTTATGGAGTCAGATGGGTTAACACCTTCACTGTTAATTAGCTCTAGCATACGCATAGATTAGTACATCCTAAGATAAACTCGACCTTTGATCTGGTATTTACAATCATGTTCCTTGAAATTCACCATCACTCAATTTATTAGAATTGTTATAAGGTGTTTCCAAATGAACAACAATTTTATCTCCATTTCTGAGACGAATCTTTAACTTGCGTGGTTTTTTAATTGATGCCACTAGTGGGTGACTTGAAATGTTGCTGCCAACAGCTGCAGAAAAATCTCCTAACTGTCGAGTTTTGCTAACATCCATGACTTCTAAGTGCTTTAAACAAAAGGCCGTAGCTCAAGATTATCACAACCAAATTTTCCCTAAATCTCCACTTTGTGTCTTGCTTCCCTCGCACACATGGGATGGAAAGAAGTTTTGCCAGCTCCATTACTGCATTGAACACAAGCACCGTATTTCGCCTTACACACATTGCATACCAACTTTTTCCAGGTTTCCTTTATTCCATTAACATTCATAATATACTCCATCTTCCTTGTGCCCTCGACAAAAACCTCAATCATCCACTGGCTACAAAACAGATGAGAAAACTTTTCATAGACTCCTCATTTCACTTTTATTCTCTTCATGATATGCCAGCATTAAAATATTAAAATGAATATTAAAATAAACACAAATACATGGATAATACCTTTTTAAATGACTAATGCAAATGATAAGTATGGAAAGACATGAATGCTCATATAATTAAAACAAAATGATATATTTTTTGTTAAAAAAGAATAAGAATATTTAAGTATATATTATAAAATATGGATATTAATATTTTAATACAACCATAAATAGTATTTATAGTTGAAATAAATAATAATATTTAAAAAATGATAATGGTTGATAATATTTTAATTAAAAGGAATTATAAAAAATGAACATAATTTACCTTTTTAAAAATACATAAAGATATTTTCATTACATAGTAGATATCTTATATTTAATTCTATAGGGTATTCTAAACCTCTTTGGTTGCAGGAATTTTAGTATGAATTGCATTGATATTTAAGAATTGAATTATTTTCAAAAATTAATAAACTTGTTAATGAATCTAATGCTAAATTTCAATTGATCTAATTTATAAAGTTAAAACATTTATTAACAAGTATATAATTTTTTTATAAATAATTTGAAATTGAAAAAATATGTCAATTAATACACTAAAAAAAAAATTAAGTATTATCAAGAATTTAAAAGTATATTTTATAGAAATTTATCTAATTTGAATGTATCATAAAAGAAATGATGATATATGTATAAGTATTTTTTATTTTAAAATGTTGATAATTTTATTTGTAATTTATATTTATTTTAATTTAATTATTATATAAATACACAAGAATTAATATATATATATATATATATATATATATATATATATATATATTGTAAATAACAAAGTTAGCCTAGTGGCATAGTTACTTCCTTTTAAACTTGAGGTCATGAGTTCAATATCAAGAAATAACAAAAGTCTCATCCATTGGATAGTTTGCTGCTAAATTTTTTTTATTGACGACGAAAAGTTCTCATCAACAAACTTTTGCCAACATATCTTTTCCCAACTATCATGCATCGAGATTATCCATTGAAAAATGTTTATTTCGATAGTGTATAGCAATTGTGAAAAATATATTTATTATAATGATATCAGGTATTCCTAGACCCAAAATTGATATAGAATGACTGTTAATTTGTCTTTGTACACAATTATATTTTTTAAAAATTTTCTCACTAGGAAAATAAGTTCTCAATCAAGCAAGACTTAATGTTTTAGATGAATATTGAGTCTAATAATTTTTAAAATAATTTTAAATACAAACACAATTATAGTATTGATTCTATTAATACTATAATTTCATATTAAAATTGTTAGGATTCTAAATATACCAACCTAAGGAAAACATCCAAGAAAGGGGATGGATTGAGTGTTAGTCTCTTTTTCAAATTTCAACAAATATGAACTATGATGAATGTAATAGACAAATAAGCAATGATATAATAAAAACAATAAAGAGACTTACATATAAATAAAAAGAAAAATATAAACTCAAAATTTTAGTGGTTCATCACAACTCTACTTACATCCATTCTCTCAATCTATAACCAAAATGAGGGTTCTACTAAGTATTAGGATAGAGCCCTTAAAAGTAGGACATGATGTAACAAATTTGGAATTTATTATTTATTTAATTATATTCCAATTTCAATTTTATTTATTCTTATTCCATGCATTATACCTCATAAACATTCTAACCTACATTTTTGTATTATACCTGACTTAGTTGCATTAGGAGTTGCACAGAAGATCCAAGTTATAGTCTCTTGCAAATTAATGATTTATTAACATTCGATACGTGAACTTAGACAATCCATTTAAGGTTATAGTGCATTACCTTCTAATTGAAGAGATGATTGGCATTGACCATCAAGATGAGTTTCCCATGGTAAGTGTAACTAATAACATTGGATATGACCTATGATGATTCATGATATAAGGTTATCGGGTAGTCATAACTTTACCAAACTGTTATATTGTATTGTGTCTTAAACTTGAGAGAATATTGAGTCTATGCCAAAGTTAGTAGTCATTTTAACCTACAAGTTAGATCCTATGGTCATCATATATTCCCTATAAATTGGGTCACTGTTAGTGAAAGCTTATAACAACAGGTATTCTCAATAGAGGCACCATGATATCTCATGAGTTTGAGACAGTGTATCCTCTTGGGTGATTCTAAGAGCATGTGTTCAAGTAAAATATGGTCATAACAGTTCCTTAAGTGGAACTTGACATAAGCTCTTTATGAGGTAAGATATATCAATTGATCACACTATAGGAGTATCTATTACTTAAGGATGGTAAACGCAATCTTGTAATCTTGAAAGGTTGATAGGTTTTATCTTATTAGATTATAAACACCAGTTCATGAGGAGTGTATATAGTGGATAGCAAGTCACGGACCCAAGCACTTAGTGTCATGTTATTATATACATAAAGTATTGGAATGTAGTTAACTCTATGTAGCAGGATGTTAAGTCAACTTCAAAATTAGATTCTAAGGGAGCTAGTACTATCATATAAATACTAATGGTCCCCGTTCGAGCTAATATACCATGAGGACATGATTTATAAAGGTTGAATTGGCTCTTGGTTCACTTATGTGCAAAAGGGTATTGTGGTAACTATGCAAAGTTGCATAAGGGTTAGAGAATGGTATTTCTAAACTGGGCTAATTGATTAATTAGATAGCCTTATAGGGTTAGGTAATAAATGAAGACCTTTTTTTAGGTTAGATCAAGTGACCCAAGCCCATAGTGGGTTCAGGTAACTTAAGCCTAATAGGAACCTTATAAATATCCCCTTAGGAGTTAAGGTTTTAAGTCTTCTTCCATTCATTCTCTACATTCCAAAGGGAGCCCTAGCTCTAACCTCTAAACTTCCACCATTTGAGTACCAAGCATCAATAGAGATTCATTGAGTAAAAGATTGTGGATTTACAAGATCTCCAACAACTTTGACAATGTTTATCATTGCAAGGATATGATTTGAGAACATTCAAATCTTTGGTAAGCACTCAACTTGTTTTTCTAGATCCTAAGATTGTTTTGAATCTATATTTTCCATTGTGTGAAGGATTAAGTATCTGTAGGGAAGTTTTCATGCACCTAACGAGATTGAAGGTTAGGGAACGAAGTATTCTAGAGTTTTCTATACTATGATCAAGGCTTCCAACAAAATTCTTCTAGAATACAATTAGATTATCTTCCAATCAACTCTCTTGGGCTTGTAGCTCCAAGCACCCTGTTGGATTATGGTTCTAAGGACCCCTCTACATACACCTCAAGAAAACAACTCTTGAATCCCCTTAGTGCTTCACCACACTTCCCATCTCACAAGGTATACCAGAATAGATTTGACTATAATATAACTCTTAGTTTACAATTTGACTCAATGGATACAAAGAAACTAGGGTTAAATGGTTCACTAAGATGAAATACAATTTTAAGAACAAATTGTACTCAAGCACACTCTCTTAAGCTTTAAATAATATTCAAGAATGATTTTGAACTATTCCACATATGAGAAATTTTGAAACTTTAAATAGGAGTTAGAGACCCAAACTAGTCATTATTAGGCATAGTTTGTGTTGAACTGACTACTAATTGTTAGGCATTTAATGTCCTAACAGGTGACCATTACATCCTAGAAGCTCATTTGATCGAGCAATTGATCAACTAGGTAAAACGAGCTTTTGTGAACCTCAATTAATTCAATCAACTAACAATAACCATTTCAACCAATTGGTTGCAATAACCAATTAAGCCACTTCGATCAAATTTGGTAAAACATTCATAAAATATGAAAAATTAAAACACAATTGACCTTTAATGAATCCAATTGTTTCAAAATGAAAACTTACAATAAAAAAACATTTTGTAATGATGAAATACATGTTAAGACATGAGTTTTTATCCTTGAAATAAATAATCTCACTTTTATAGGAGTCATTAAAAAAATATCGAAATGAGCTAGTTTTTAAAATTTCTGCAACTTTAGTGCAAAATCTTTGGGAAACCAAATTAGATTAACTTTTAAACATTTTGAAAACTATTTTAACCATGAATAGCACTAATGAAAAATGGTTTGTATTTGGAAAGATTCCTTATCTAATTTATAAAAGCATAAAACCAATTTAAGCGTTTTGATGAATTATAGTGCTTTAAAAAAGATGCAATTTAACATAAACTTAGTAGACCAATAACCTTACAAAGAGATTCTAAGATTTTATGGGCATGATCTTAAGATATCATCTCTTTGAGATCTCTTCTCCCCTTCTTCTTAATTTTCTTTTGACTTGATGTTTTCTTGATTCTCTCTTTGTAAATCTTATTTAATTTAATTACAATTGAAATATAATCATTTGTTTTATATTTTGTTTTATAATTATTAAATCAAAATCAATCAAACCTTGGTGTAACCAAAAATAGTCCAAAATTGCTAAAATTAATATATGTTTGGTCTAAGAAATTCAAATATTAATTGATTTGATTTTTATTTTCAATTTATTTTTAAAATCATTAAACTATCAACAAATCTAAGCATTAAGCTTTGGTTGATTTGGAGTTTGTTTACGTAATGAGAAATCTGGGAAAAACATAAAAGAAAAAAAAAAGAATACTTATGTGGAAAAAAAGAAAATACTAATATGGTCAATTTGGCTTCGAAGGGTATGAAATGAATAAACTTGATTTTTGAGTTCCAAATTATCCTTAAAAATTATTAGATTTGTTATGCATCTAACCTACCAAGTCTTGCTTGATTTGGAATTCACTTATCTAGTGAAAAAATTTGGAGAAATTAGTGAAAAAATTAATAAGGGACTTACCATTAGTGTTTACAATGAGTGTTTATAGGCCAAAAGTATTACATACTTGATCATGAGGAAATACATGTATGGATACAGTATGGTACATGCCTAAACAATAGTTGATGCATGTACTAGTTATTGTTTTCTTATTTTCCCATGTGTTGTTCATACTGCTTTCGCATACAAGTTAATATACTTCTTTTGTGTATTACCAACAATAGATATATGCTACCTTGAGATCTTTTTTGTAACACTACAAGTTCATTTACATTCTATTGGAAGTGAGAAGAGAAACTTTTCAAATTTTCAAATATTGAAATGGTGATGGCTTCGTATGGGTTGTAGATGAACCAGACTTTGAATAAAGAGTGGGCATTTTCTCAAAACAGTGATCACAAGTTTGTTTTTTCTTGTTTTATTTTTAAAAAATAATTCCATAAAATTAATATAAATCAAAGCCCTAAAAGTTAGTTAAATTTTAAGTTGGAATTGCAAAGAATTATAACAAAAATCTCTAAAATAAAATAAAATAAAAGAACTCATGAATTATAAGGATGTCAACAAGACATTTGCAAGATAGGTCACCTTCATCATAACTCCACCCTAATTATTTAAATGTATTCCTATTCTCATCCGAAACCTATATTGGAGGGGACGGATCAGAGAATTTTCTATACTCACTTGTATCCATATAAAAAATTTTATTACAACTATTTTTTTTAAAAAAAAGTATTGTATAAAAATAAATATAATTTACAAACATTCACAATTTATAAATAAATTAATTGATTTTCATAAATTTTATTTTTATAATAAATAAACTTATATTTTAATTTTTTTTCAAAAAAATAAGAAAAATGAAAAACAATAAATTATTTATATTTAATTTTATATGTAAATAAAGTATAACATTACAAGGTGGGGTGGGGCAACACCACATCCACCCTATGCTAAAATATAAAAATAAAATAAGATCTTAAACTCACCCTTAATTGATTTAAACCCCTCACAAACTCATATTATTGGAAGCAAGGTAGAGTAGGGTTCCAGATATACTTAGCTTCATTGTCATCCCTAAAAGAAACAAGTTTTTTAAAAATAAAAAAATAAAAAATCAATAGTTATTTCATTTAAAAAAAAATTAACCAACCAAATGCAACATAGATAAAACCATGTGTAATTATTACATCAGTATAAAAATATAGGATTCCTTATCAAATAGCATCCCACCTATTAAGATTTTTTTTATTAAAGGAATTTACGATTCTTTTTTAATTTGAAAAATAAATTGAGAAAAAAAAATTATTAAGTACTCAATTTTACTCAATATATAAGGATCTTTCCCAATAATAATTTCCACATGTGTGAATGGTCAATAGGTCAAAGTGTTGGTAGCCATTTTGGTCAATGTTTCCAGGATAGGACTACTTATTGAACTAAAAAAATTGTCAATTCACGATTCAATAGTCGGACCACGGTGAAACGGTGATCAAACAAGTGACATCATAAATATATAATTATATATGTGTAGACCACTCTTGTGGACCAAGAGGTATTGCTGGTCACCCGGGAGAGTTGGGCATTTTATTTATTGGAGTGGGGGGGGGGGCACAGTTTCCAAAGGAGCCAAGCTACTGAGACATGTGGTAAAGGACGCTACCACCTTGCCATGGTGGTGGTTGAGGATGGAGACCCTTTTGTTGAACGGTGAGTAGTGCAACGAGTAGAAGCTTATAGGAGAAGAAAGAAACAGAGCAAGAAAGGGGATTGGGAGAAAAAACAGAAAAATAAAGCAAAAAGGAGGTTGAGGAAAAAAAACGAACAGAAGGGGGTAGTTGGAGCTGGATGGATTTCGAGGAACGAACGAGACTTTTTGGGGAGAGGTTGAGAAAGGGAGCTGGAAGTTGGGCTCAAGGGGAAACCTATCAGGTTAGTAATGGGTTTCCTATTTCAGGGTGTTGTTTGGTATGGTTTTTCGGAGAAATGTGGGCTTTTTGAGCACTGAGAAGGTGAAGCTTTTGTGAGCTTATAGAGGTTTCTAGGAGGTTTTCATCACCATGGGTGTTGTTTATGAGTTCAGCAAAGATGATTTGACCTATTCGAGTTTGTGAGGGGGTGGTGTTTGGTGTGATGTTGCTGAGAAATGTGAATTGTTGAGCACTGAGATGGTTAAACTTTTGTAAGCTTGAGAGAGGTTTTTGGGGTTTTAATCAGTGTATGTTGGTATCCGTGCAACGATTAATGGCGAAAAATAGAAAAAAAATGAAAAAGAAGAACACGGAGATTTAACGTGGTTCGGCTAATTGCCTACATCCACGGGAACAGGGGAAAAGGATGTTCACTATGTTAAAATTAGGTTTACATAAAAATAAAAAATAAAAAAATAAAAATAAAAAAAAAAGTATTTGTACCTCTTAGGAATAAAATTCCAAAAAATATCCCTAAACCGTACCGCGGGGGGCAACACCCCCCCAACCTACCATTTGCCCCCACAACAAAATAAGTACAAGCCTGAATGGCAAATACCGTTGTTACGCTCCCGTTCCACTCCGCTTCACTCCAACAATTTGTCCATTTTTCTCCATGTGTCTTTTCACTCAAATATGTGTCACATACTACAACAATCTCCACTTTGGCGAATATTCACTCACCTCTTAGGAGACAAGAAACATGGCTTATAACTCCACCTAAGACAATAGGTTGGGGTATCTCCCATCTAGCAACTGGAGACATTAATCAAGTTCAAGCAATGCTTGAACTTTTCTGTGGTAACAGGCTTTGTCAACATGTCTACTGCTTTCTCAGAGGTATGGACCTTCCCAAGTAACAGTTCACCAGAAGAAACCAATTCCTTAATCTTATGGAACCTCACATCTATGTGTTTGGTCCTTGCATGATACACCTAGTTCTTTGCCAAATAAATGGCACTCTGACTATCACAATATAATTGAACTCCACCTTGCTGAATACCCAACTCCTTAACCAAACATGTAAGCCATAATGATTCCTTTGCAGCCTTAGCTATTGCCATATATTCTGACTCAGTAGTAGATATTGCAACTAAAGACTATATTATAGACTTCCAACAAATAGGTCCCCCACCAAGGGTGAATACATAACCTGTGGTAGACCTCATATCATCCAAGTCACTTGCATAGTCTGCATCAACATATCCTCTAACTGAAGGATCACCCTGTTGTTTGCTGAACATGATGCCATAGTCTATAGTACCCCTTAAGTATCTAAAAATCCACTTGACTACATCCCAATGCATTCTTCCCAGATTTGATAAAATCTTGCTCACCACAATAACAGCATGTGCCAAATCTGGTCTTGTACAAACAATAGCATACATCAAGCATCCCACTGCACTTGCATATGGAACCTTTGACATGTCTTTCACTTCATCATCTGTCTTTGGACATTGATTAGTAGACAACCTAAAATGATTTGCCAAAGGTGTACTTACTGGTTTTGCATCATCCATGTTGAACCTCTCCAACACTCTCTTGACATAGCTATACTGAGATAACCATAATCTCCCTGAACCTCTATCCCTAATCTTCTTGGTTGCACCTAAGTCCTTCATGTCAAACTCCTTACTCAACAAGGATTTCAACTTATTGACCTCAACCATACTCTTTACAACAATTAACATGTCATCCACATAGAGTAATAGAAAAAAAAATGATGAATCATCATCTAGGCTCTTTACATAAACACAGCAATCATACTCACATCTCTTGTAGCCAATCCTGATCATATAGGACTCAAAACGCTTGTACCACTACCTTGGAGACTGTTTCAACCCATAAAGTGATTTCTTCAATTTACAGACCAAGTGTTCTTGTCCATGTTAAATAAACCCTTCTGGTTGTACCATATAGACCAACTCTTCCAAATCACCATGAAGAAAAGTTGTCTTTACATCCATTTGTTCCAACTGCATGTCAAAATGTGCTACCAAACTCAACACTGTCCTGATGGAAGTGTGTCTGACCACGGGGGAGAAGATCTCATCATAGTCAAGCCCTTTCCTCTATGAGTAACCCTTTGCTATTAAACGAGCTTTGAACTTTTCACCCTCTTTTTATGAAACTGCTTCTTTCTTCTTGTACACCCATTTACATCATATTGCTCTCTTCCCCTCTAGAAGCTCCACCAAATCCCATGTCTGGTTCTTATGCAAAGACTGAATCGTCTCCATCATAACACCTATCCATCTACTTTTCTCTTGGTTGTGCATAGCCTCTTGAAAGGTAGTAGGATCTCCGCTACTAGTAATCAATGCATCAGAAACCAAATCTTCAAAACCATACCTGGCAGGTGGCTTAATAGTGCGTCTGGATCTATCTATGGCTATACTGTGATGTTGTTGATCTTCTGAACTAGACTTCCCTGCATTCCGAGCATGATCCTCTATATCATGGGTCTCTAATTCCACCTGTATCAGCTGTTCATTACTACTACAACTTTCTGGTTCCTATTTCTCTCCTTTCTGAGTACACTGTAACATGGGTTTCTCATCAAAAACCACATCTCTACTGATCACCACCTTATTTGCCTTTGGATCCTAGAGCTTGAAGCCTTTCACCCCTTTTTGATACCCTAGAAATATACACTATCTAGACTTCGCATCAAGCTTTGATCTCTCCTCATTAGGAATGTGCACATAGGCTAGACACCCAAATACTCTCAAACCAGAGTAATCTACCGGATTTCCTGTCCATACCTCCTCTGCTACTTTCCCATCTAATGTTGCTCTGGATGACCTATTGATCAAGTAACATGCCATGTTCATTACTTCTGCCCAAAATTTCTTTTCAAGGCCTGCATTCAATTTGAGACATCGAGCTCTTTCAGCTATTGTTCTGTTCATCTTTTCTACTACACCATTCTGCTATGGTGTCTTGCGTACTGTGAAGTGTCTCTTAATCCATGTTGCTCACAAAATTCCATGAACTTTGAATCTGTATACTCAGTACCATTATCTAACCTGAGGCATTTTACCTTTCTCCCTGTCTATTTTCTACTTCAATTTTCCACAACTTGAACTTGGCAAACGTTTCTGACTTGTGTCGCATGAAGTACACCTAAACCTTTCATGAGTAATCATCAATAAAACTCACAAAATACATACTTCCTCCCAATGATGCTACCCTTACTGGTCCCTAAACGTCTGTATGAACAAAGTCAAGAACTCCCTCTATCTTGTGTGTGGATGTCTTGAACTGCACTTTATTTTGTTTCCCAAAAACACAATACTTGCAAAAATCAAGTTTACATGTTTTGATACCCTTCAACAGATTTCTCTTGTGAAGCTCCATCATCCCACGCTCACCCATATGCCCTAACCGCATATGCCACAAAACTATATCGTCTGATTCAGACTCTGCGGTTGCAACTCCACCTACAATTGTGGTACCCAACAATTTATAAATATTTCCTATTAATTTCTGCCCTTTCATCACTGTCATATCACCTTTGCTCACCTTCATTACTTCACTTGTAGACTTGTAACTAAACCCATTACAGTCTAAAGTCCCCAAAGAAATTAGATTCTTCCTTAAATCAGGCACATGTCTAACATCACACAATGTTCTAACAACACCATCAAACATTTTAATTATGATATTCTCTATTCCAGCAACTTTACATGAAGCATCATTACCCATTAGAACAGAACCAAAATTTACCAACCCGTATGTGTTAAACCAATCTTTATTGGGTGTCATATGATAAGAGCATGTTGAATCCAAGATCTAAGAATCTGTAAGATGATCTGAACTGGATGAAACCGACAACATATCACCATCACCACTCTTTGAGTCTTCTTCTGCCACTACATTCGCAGACTTTGATGAACCTTCTTTATTTTTCGATACTAAGCCCCCTTTCTTTTTCTTTGGACAATCTCGTTTCATGTGCTCCTTTTTCCCGCACTTATAACATTGCATGTCCTTTCTCTTCCTAGATTTAGATCAGGATTTATTGTTACTCGATTCACTCCGGAACTTGTTTCTCCCACATTCCTGATTACTCTTTGCCACAAACCTTCACCTTGAGAACTCTCATCATTGGCGTTCTTCCTCTGATTGAATCCTAAAAGAATGCTCATGATCTCCTCCAAATCAAGAGTTTCTTTCCCCCACATCAGAGTTGTAACCAGATTTTCATACATAGAAGAAGTAGGAAGGGAATTCAGTAACATCAACGTCTTGTCTTCGTCTTCGAACTTCACATCAATTTGCTTCAAATCACTAATGATCTTATTGAACACGTTGATATGTTGGCTTAGATCTGAGCCCTATACCATCTTAAGACCATACAATTTTTGCTTAAGATACAACTTGTTCGTCAACGACTTAGACATATACCCACTTTCCAATTTCAACTAAATTGTCGTCGGGGATTCCTCATCCATGACATGGTATATCACGTCATCAACCAAACAAAGCCTGATCGTTGTCGCAGCCTTCACTTCCAGATCCTTCTAATCCATATCGTTCATTCAATCTGGTTGCTTTCCATATAACACCTTCACCATACCTTGCTGCACTAATAGATCCTTAATCCTCCTTTGCCATAGGCCGAAATTCCCAGATCCATCAAACTTGACCACGTCGAACTTCGTAGAAGAAATCCCAAACATTGAACTTGGTGCTCTGATACCAATTTTTGGAATCCGTGCAATAATTAATGGTGAAAAATGGAAAAAAAAATGAGAAAGAAGAACACGAAGATTTAACATGGTTCTGCTAATTGCCTACGTCCATGGGAACAGGGAAAGAGGATTTCCACGGGTAATTGCCTTCGCTCCGTTCCACTTTGTGACGCTCTCGTTCCACTCTGCTTCGCTCCAGCATTTTGCCCTTTTTTTATCCATATGTCTTTTCACTCAAATATGAGCCACATACTACAACAGTGTAAGTGTTGTTTCAGGGTTAAGTAAGACTGATCTTATCTTTGATTCTTTTTTGGAGTAATGTTGGTGGAAAATGTACTTTTCTAAGACTGAAATGTTAAAATTTCTATTAACTCGTGAGAGGTTTCTGGGTTTTTTATTGTCGTAAGTGTTGTTTCAAAGTTCATCTGACTGCATTTACTTTTTTGCTAAAAAAAATGGGGTTTAGTTTAGGGTTTTGGGTTTCAAAGAAAAATAGATTTCTTTGTTGTTTTTAGCTTGCTTGAACCTCTAGATAGTCTTTTTTTTTTTTTTTTTTTTTTTTGAAAGAAGCTTTGTTGTCTAATAAGTTTGAATTTAAGGCTATTTTTGGGCCTCATAGGGTTAAGATAGGTGGTTTTGTTCTTAGTGGGGCTTGGATTTTGTAGCTTTTTATGTTTTGGTTATAAGAAAAAGTTGATTTGCCTCAAAAGACATATTTTATAATGGATTTCTTCAAAGTTAAGAAGTTTAGAAAAACCCACAAACCAAACCTAGAAAAGGATTCAGAGGATAAGCCAGTGCCACAACACCAAAGTACCCCAAGGGCTAAGTGTCATCCTCTTAATCCTTCATTTCTTGGTGTCAAAAATGTTTTTTTTTTAAAAAAAAAAATTCATTTTCAAATAATTTTTCAAAATTTTGAATTACAAATTAAAAATTCCATTTTCAAATTTTTTTTTTAATTTCAATTTTCAAATAATTTTCAAAACTTCAATTTCCAGATTTAATTTTATAAACTTCCGTTTTCAAATAATTTTCCAAAATTCTAATTTTCAAATTTACCTGTAAAAACTTCCATTTTCAAATAACTTTCCAAATTTTCGATTTTTAAATCTAATTTTCAAAACTTTCATTTTCAAATAATTTTCCAAAATTCCAATTTTCAAATTTAATTATTAAGAAATCTCATTCTCAAATAATTCTCCAAAATTCCAATTTTTAAAATTTTCATTTTCAAATAATTTTTCAAAATTCCAATTTTCAAATTTAATTGTCAAAACTTCTGTTTTCTAATAATTATCCAAAATTCCAATTTTCAAATTTAATTTTTAAAAATTCCATTCTCAAACAATTATTCAAAATTCCAGTTTTCCAAAATTCCTATTTTCAAATTTTATTTTCAAAACTTCCATTTTCAAATACTTTTTCAAAATTCCAATTTTCAAAACTCTCATTTTCAAATATATTTTTTAAAATTACATTTTTTAAAATTTAATTTTTAAGATTTCAGATTTCAAATAACTTTCAAAACTTTAATTTTCTTTCAAATAATTTTAATTTCACTCCAGTTTTCAAATATTTTTTATTCTACCACTTTTCATCCTTCATTAGGCTTTTAAGTCACTAAAAATATCGTTTTTAAATAAACTTGCTACCTTTCATTTCAGTTAAACACTTTCACAAATTTTCTTTGATTTTAAAATAATTTACCGCTTTCCTTGATTTTTAATAAGCATGAAGGCAATTTTCATAATTCCAAAATAATGAAATTTGTGGGATTAATTCATGCAAAATAAATTGGACTTTGGTGGGGGCCCAACATTCATAACATTTCTTTCAAAAATAATTCAAGTGAATTGCATGATTGATATTGTTCAATTTTGACCAGTTTTGTGTGAGATATTTTACATTTTTCATTATGGGCTAACCTTTTTTCCATGACATCACATTCTTATTTGCTACTAAGGTACACTCTCACTCCTACATTTATTTATTCATTCTCATGCTCGATTTGTTTTATTATTTGATTATTTCATTGGTATCGATTGATTTTCTCATCAATTATCACATTTGTTTCACCTTATTTAGTAAAAACTCGTTCTTAAGGGGCTTAGAGGGGCGTTATGTTCTTTCACCGTACCTTCCCGATAAGTAATCTGACCCTCGGACTCATCTCTGTTTTCACAGACCGTCTTTTCCAAATAAGGAGTCACACTTATGGTTTTCTTTTTTTATTTTGTTTTCCCTTTAAAAATAAAATAAAAATAAATGGTGACTCCAGGCTTTTTATAAAAATCATTTTTCACCAAATAAATAACAAGCGAGTTTCGTCATCGAGTGGGGACGCACGTGAAAATCGCAAGTCCACAATATGATCAAAATTAAAAATAATTATACAAAAAGAATAAAATATATAAATAATTAAAAGTTTTAAACACATTTCCTTCTTTTATCATCATTAATATGATAGCTTAACTTGCAATAAGGCTGACATAAAAAATTATTAATTTTATTAAATATTTAACCATTAATTGTTAAGATAAAATAAAATTTTATTATTTAAATTTATTTGGATTTCAATAGTTATAAATATCTACAAAATTATTTGTTTTCCTATTTATATTATTTTGATATTTATTATAATTAATTCATAAAATTTGTTTTTCTTTTTATATTATTTTGATATTTGTTATAATTAATTCATAAATATTTATATTATATATATACTTTTTAAATGCTTTCTTAAGCAAAGGTGCAAACAGAGCTGGGTGGCCCATTACCTCATTTTGTATACTTAAAGGCCCAGTTCAAATTCCCAGAGAGTTTGCCTAGTTAAGGTGTGGGCATGTACTTGGGCCCACTTGTTTTCAATGTACCGCCCTAGTTTTAGGGAAAAGGGGAAAGTGGGTTGGGCTTGGGCTAATTGCCATAATCTTTCATGAGCCAGCCACTGGTTCAGCGGTTGGACCATTGGGTGGACCGGTTCAGTGGCGGTTCAACACAAGTCTGGCCTAATGAGTGAACCAAACCGAACCGTTCGGGTCCAATTTTTAAAATATTAATTTTAATAACCATGCTGTTATTATAAATTGTATCTTACATATTGTATTTATCATATTTGCTTCTAAATTATATATGAATTTATTAAAAAATAAAAATGTTAAAATGAAATTTTAATTATCTTATTTTCAAATCCTATTTAATTTATTATTGAAAATACAAAAATAACGAATTGAATATAAAAAAATTATATTATGATAGTTTAAAACAAAAAAATGATTATTCGTATATCATAGAGTAATAAATATCATTTTAATATCAAATATATTTTTAGATTTTACATATTGTTATTGAATAATGCAAATTATACTTATTATTATTATTTCTTTTATCATACTTTGATACTAATATAATATTTCCATCAAGATGATATTCTTTCATTCAGTAGTGTCATGAAATAGATGGGAGCTAAATGATCACCATGCAATGTATATAAGTTATTAATATGAAATTAAATACTTAATGTAGATTAATATTAAGTGTAACCTAAAAAAAATTATATTTTTTATTAGTGTATTAAATATTTTATCAAATATTTCAAATTATATCATGTAATATGCATTATTGTACCTTTTATTAGTTTTTCTCTATGTTTTTATTAGTTTTGATTATTCTACTAAAACTTTTTTGTCAAAATTTTCACTAATCTAACTATCAATATATTTATAAAAATTAATATTTTTATTCATGTTTTCTGGTCAAAAACTTATATGTATTAAAAATACAGTTGAGATTTTGTTTAACATTTAAAAATAAAATGACATTTTATTGAAAATTTTAAAATTTTAAAATTTTATTTCATAATTGAGAAAAAAATAATATTTTATTAAACAAAAAATAAAATAAATCAAGATTTGTGTTGAAATAAATGCAGGAGCTGAAAGCAAAACATAATAATTAGGATCAGTTTATGCAAAATAAGTAATTAGGGTAAATTTAGAAACTTTTTAGAAAATAAGATGATTTTGGCATTTTCTATGACTTACTATTTGAATGTAAGCAACAGGATCATCTCTTCAATGGCGAAGGTTATAGTTTTATTATTATTATTTTTAAATAATAAAGCTTTGCATTATTTTCTCTCTTTTTATCATACAATTAGGTGGGTAGAAATAGTGCAACAAGTTAATTTCTTTTTCACATGATAATATATCTTAAAAATTGGGAATTGGGAACATCAAGAGACGGAGACCCCACTGGAACCAGATATAGACGCCACTTCAGTGGTGGGCCCTCCAACTGAGTTTAATGGATAGTACCGTTTCGAAATGTGTCTAGTGCATAGTGCATGAAGATAAATCTTATTTTTTAGGAAAATAAGAATTGATGACCTGTCTTGATGACGGGGCTAATTCCAACAAACCACACCACACAAGACAACGGACACGTCACGCCAAGGAGCGTACCAGGAACCGAGCAACGGGCCATCATTCCTTCAAAAGCGAGCAGGGGAAATCTTCAAGACGACTCACTCCAATCAACACTCCCTTCCACTCACCCCCTGTTTGTTTCCCGAGATATTTCTCTATTTCTCAGATCTTGATCTCTCTACACAATGGGAAACAGTTGCGTGAAGCTCAAGAAATCCACGGCGGAGATCGCGCCCTGCGAATTCGTTAAAGACTCACCACCTGTCGTCATACTCTACGGATCTCCAGCGGTTCCTCTCACCTCCTACATCCGGTTCGCCCTGCACCACAAATGCGTGTCCGTCCGAATGGTGTCGGCCGAGACGCCGATTCTCGGGCCCGATACGCTGGTTCTGCAGTGCGGCTCCGACACCGTTTCGGGATCGAGGGAGACGCTGATGCGGTACATAGAGTCGAGGTTCCCTCGGCCCCCGCTGGTGATGAGCCGCGGCGGTGACTGCGATGAAACGACGCCGTTGATAGTGACGGCGACGAGGCTGCAGCACCGGAGCATGACGTGGCACATTGAGAGGATGGTGAGGTGGGCGGAGGATCTGGCGGCACGTGGTGGGAGAGGAGCAGTTGACCCGACAGTGGGGAGTCCGCGGATGGAGGTGAAGAAGTTTGGGAGGAGTTATGGTCATCTACTGGAGCTGATGCTGGAGCACGCTCAGATGGAGGAGAGGATCGTCTTCCCCATCTTAGAGAGGGCTGATCGAGGTAACGAAATGCTTCTTCTTCCACCGTATTGTAATTTAGAAAATAGCAGAAAAAATCCGAAATTTCCAGTTTATTACTATTTTAAAATTATGGTTATATATAAACTTATAATATATATTTTGCTTTATTTTTAATAACGTTTAAAATTATAATTGGAATGATATTATAGAGAAGCATAATGTCTACTTAAATTTCATGTAATAATTCCAAAAACACTTTATATAACAGGAACAGCAACTACTATCTTGTCACCGCAAAAAGTAAGGTTGGCGATGGACTCTTGTTAGAGAAAGAGTAGTCAACAAGTTATCATAATTAGTTAATTAAAAAAATATTGTTTTTATTACAAAATATTGTGTAGGAGCGTTTCTAGTATTACAATTTTTGTAGCATGGAAAATGACAGCATGGCTTTTGAAAAGTAGGGTGTAAGTTATCTGCCGTGAAGATGGAAAATGATCTCAAATGTTCAATTAATTGAAAAAGTCTAGTTTTCTCTCCAAAAAAAAAAAAAATGAAAGAGCATTTTTTGCTTTAAAAATCTGATTAAGAGAATGTTGAGGATGTGAAACATGAAACAGGATTATCCAAAGCTGCAAATGATGATCATGCAAGGGACCTACCCATCATGAATGGCATCAAAGAAGACATCAAATCCATTGTGGTTTTGGACTCGGGCACCCCTGCATACCAAGAGGCCCTCTCCAATCTTTTCACTCGCCTCAAATCATTACAGGTTAGACCCACCACAACTGATTTTGGATAAGAATATTCTTACTCTCCTTTCATGACTTGTGAAGTGTGAATGTTATTAAGTCAGCCTTCCCTATCCACTTAGCTAGTAAGGTTAAATATGCACACACAACTTGGAAGCTTAGAATGCACAAGTAAGACAACATTTAGGAAATGAATTTTTGTATTGCACAAGACACGTGATTATTTGATGATTTTTGTAAGAGATTCTAATCTTGTGTGGGCAGGAGCACTGCAAGGAGCACTTCGATGGGGAGGAGAGGGATCTACTGCCGCTGATGGAGGCGGCAGAGCTGAGCAAGCAACAACACGAGAGGCTGTTGGAGCAGTGCTGGGATGCAATGCAGGGGACACACTCCCACCTATTTCGCTTCTTCATTGAGGGCCTCCCCCCTCATGATGCAATGAGCTACTTGGGCTTGATCATCAAGTGCAATGACAAAGATCGGGCGGCTACCATGCTCTGCCCCATCATGGAGTGAGATCTGGCCTTAGCTTCTAATGACCACTTGGCTTGTAAGTTTTTGCTGGGAATGAAGTACAAATGATATCATGTGGCTAATGTCTTCATGTGAAGGAATATTTTGAAGTGCGAGGACTTGGGGTGGCCTAAATCGTGGGACTCCAAGTCAGGTTACATGGTGGCATGGTTGAAAGAAGGATTCTGGTAAGAATATGTAAAAATGTGAAATGTCATGTAGTATAAAGTCAATGTCCTTTATATTTCATCTTCCTTTAATTTTGAAATCAAATCTATGGTAATCAAGAAGTATTATCACCAACACAAATCGCAAGAATTTGTAAAGAAAGTTCATAATCATTAATCCTATGAAAAATTGTCAGTATGTTAATGTAAATTCTTCTAGAAGTTCTAGGCCACTTTTCTCCCTTCAAAACTCACCCAAAGATCCTTCTCTTAATCTTCAAACGAGGTTAATTCATATAGGTCTCAGACAAGCCAAACCACAAAAGGAAAAGAATACACTGAAAATCACTTTATTTTTTTACTTTATTTATATTATATTTAAATCTTATTTCAATTTTATTTTTGACTTTATTTATATTTTCATTTAAATGGCAATATAACAATAATAATTAAATTAAAAAAAATGGGAAATCAAAGGAAATTTAATGCAAATGCAATGAAATGGATTTTGGAATTATAATCAAAACCAAATGAAAATAAAATCATAATGAAATCGAAAATGCATGAAATGAAATAAAATATGGGATAGCAAGTGAAAGGAGTGGGCATGACAGATGTCAAATGGTAGCAGGGCCAGAGTACTTGATGGGTTAATAGGAAAGAAAAAGAAAAGAAATGATTACAAAGGAAGCAGCTTCTTGAAGAGAATAAGAATATTGTTCGGTGAGACTTGAGAGAAAGGAAGCAAAAGGGGAGGAGGGGAGGATTTCTTTTAGAGTGGGTTGAAATTCTTTCTTACAAGGGAAGCGTCATCTGAGAGAGTTCCTTTTAGGGTGAAAGAAAAAAAAAGGGTGGGAAAGGTTCCTTAGTTTTATGACTTCCTTTTTTTCAGCACAAAAGATGAAAGGGGCTGGCAAGAGGTTGAGAAATGGCGAAGGAAAAAGGAAAGAAATGAGAAGGTAGAGATAATAAAGGAGGAGAGAAGAACTGAACTGTCAGGTTGTTTTCACGGAGTCGTCAGATGGACAACCCATAACCCACTTTTAATCCTACAAACACCACCTTCCTTCAACCCATAAATAAAGGATTTGATAATTGAAGGTTGAATTTAAAATTAATTTTTTAAAATATAGTACATTAAAAAATATTTCCAAATCTATGATATTTTTTGTCACTCTGAAAGGTGTTTCTTGAAAATACATCTTTCATACTTTTTATATCAATGATACATGTTCAAAAAAATTGAATTCACATTAAAAATATCTCTTTTCATAATTTTTATATTAATAACACATATTAACAAAATTTGAATTTACATTAAAAGTGTTTCTTCAAAAGACACCGTTTACAATTCTACAAAATCTAATTTATATTAAAAATGTCTTTTAAAGAGACACTTTTCACAATTTTTATATCAATTACATAATAAAAAAATTGAATTTATATTAAAGATATCTCCTTAAGAGACACTTTTTACAATTTCACAAAATTAAATTTATATTAAAGGTGTCTCTCTTCAACAATTTTTGTATCAATCATCCATTGAAATAACTGAATTTATATTAAAAGTATTTTTTCAAAAGACATCTTCCACAATTCAATAAAATTAAATTTATATTGAAAAGTTTTCCTTTAAGAGACACTTTTAGTATAAATTTAATTTTTTCAATAGGTGACTAATATAAAAATTGTGAAAAATGTTTTTTCAAAAGACATATTTAGTATAAATTCAATTTTGTGGAATTGTGGAGACGCTTTCAATGTAAATTAAATTTTTTTTTACTGTGTGACTGATATGAAAATTGTGGAAGATGTTTCTTTAAGAGACACCTTTAATATAAATTTGATTTTATGGTATTGTGGAAATGATATTTATTTAGTATAAATTCAATTTTTTTAACGTGTATAACTAATAAAAAAAATATATGAAAAAGTGTCTCTTGAAGAGACACCTTTAGTGTAAATTCAATTTTTTTTTAACATGTATCGTTGATATGAAAAATATGCAATGTGTCTCTTCAAGAAACACATTTTAAAGTGACAAAAAATACCGCAATTTATCAATAGTTTTATAACTATCATATTTTAAGAGTTTTTTTTTAAGTACCATTTTTTAAGAATTATTTTTAAAATAGTTATACAAATTAAAAAAAAAAAAGCCCCATAAATAAACATCGTCAACCCCACCACCACAACCTTCTACTTCACTTCACCATACACCACCTTCATAATAAACATTCTTCAAACCCCAACCACTATCTCCACCTCCCTTCAATTCCATCATCATCTCTAAACACCATTCTCACAAATACCATCACCAACTTCCATAACCACCACCATCATTTTGCCACCACCATCAACTTTACTTCAGTATACCGAGTTTAAGTCCAAAATAATCCATTGATAGAAAAAAAAATGGTAAAAATAGTATCCATCTCAAAATATTTGTCAAAGTAATCTTTTGTATCCACGTAAGCATCCACGTGGATTTTTTTTAGTGTAAAAAACCACTGTTGGTGACTGTAGTTTTAAAAGTTTCAGAAATATTCTTAAAACCACAGTCATAGACTGGTTTTACAATTTTCCTTAGAACCACAATTAGTAACTGTGGTTTCAAAATTATTTTTAATCCATCCCCGTTTTAATGGTATTGTGATTTTAATATTATTTTTAAAATATTTTTTATCATAATAACCATAAAACCATAGTTAATAATTGTGGTTTTAAAATATCCTAAAAACCACAATCACAGACTGTGGTTTTACAATTTTCTTTAAAACCACAGTCTGTCTTTAAAACCACAGTTACTAACTGTGGTTTCACAAATATCTTTAAGGAGAGCTCGTATAACCATACATCAACTAAAAAAAATATGAGATTTCAGAACTTTGCTTTTTTATTTTTAATTTTAGTGTAAATTATGGATGTACCAAAATTTCTTAACGATGTACCAAATTTCTTTAAAGTTTGTTTCAGAGTGGGGAAAATTTCTTACAATTTTCCATTGTCAATTTAAAATTGTTTTTTTTTACAAATTATCCCTAATAAATTTTTTCTTTACGACTGTTTTAAAATTACACACACACACACACACACACACACACACACACACACACACACACACACACATATATATATATATATTTATATTTTCATATTTTCCATCAAATTCTGAGAAAATAATTTTGCCTACATGCATTCCCATAAAAATTTATATATTTATGGTAAATAAAATATTTATTTGTTTTATGAATTTTATCACATATGAATTAAAGAAAATTATTTTTTCAAATTATTTTAAAATTTTAAAATAACTAAACATATTGTTTATATTATTTTAAAATTTTATATTTTCATATGAAAATTAATGCCAATGATTATGATTTTAGGTTATTCCTTATTAAGTATAATTTGAACTTATGTCTTGGTTAAAATGTATAATTTTTAAATTATATGAAAGAAAAATAGGTTATGGTTGTAACAATTTGTTTAGTTAGAATTTATTTCATTTAGACTTTAGGGTGCATTTGAGTCTTATTTGTTTAAATTATCAAGGAAACATGTGAATAACATAACATCACTAATTTGAATTAACATTTTATATAACCTTAAATGTATGAACCAAAGTATTATAGTTCTACAGACATGAAAAAAGCTCTCAATGTGTCCCACATGATGGAATCTTTCTCTTTCATTGTGAACATCTATGGTAGATGGCCATATTTGTGGTATCCATCTGTGCTATTTGAAAAGTCTCCATCTCTATAGACTATGACACGCCATCTACATGAGCTGTTGAGTTAGATGGGACTGATGGAGGTGGAACTCGATGTACACGTGGAGCTCGATGTCCTCTAGGTACCCATACATGTAATCGTGCAGCATGAGTTGTCCCTTCAAGAAAAGGTAAAGGTGCAATGGACTCTGTAATAGGTGGAGGTGCAATAAACTCTGTAATAGGTGGGGGTGCAATAAACTCTATAACAGGTGGGGGTGCATCCAATGACATAGATGGCTGGGGTGGAGATGGAGGTGAAGAAGTCTGTATAGATGTAACATAAGGGAAGAAAGATAAGTCCAATGATATAGATGGCTCAATAGGGGTAAGGGTAGATGGTATGGTAGTCTCAAGTTGAGATGAATGGGTTGGTATGGATACATCAGGGAGAGAGAGTGGTGACTCTAATGAAGTATATAGCTGAAATAGAGGAAGGGTAGACGTGACTGGTGGATGTGAGGGTTGTAACAAAGTAGATGCCAAAGGTACATGTCGCTAACTAGCTCGACCACCACCTCTCCCCCGACCTCTAATGGGTGGTACCCTAACAAGCGTAATCAATGATGGTGATCTCATGGATGGTCCTGAAGATGTGGATGGCTCTTGTGTCGAGTGTACACGATGGTCCTCTCCTATGGCACGTAAAACATCAATAGCAATTCGGTGAGTTTCCTCTAAATCATTTGAAATAGTCATCTGCGATACGACAGTGATCTGTATAAGAAAATGAAACATAAGGAATTTGCACATAATTTAAGTTTAACATTCATTAAAAAATGGTTTTGTATCTCAAATGGTCTCACCAATAACTCAATGGCAAAAGTTGTACTATGGAACCTCATATGATTTCTATGCAAAACAAGTGCGATCAGGCGTCGCGTGATACGTCGATACCACTGCATATATGGATCATAAAAATCCATGCTAGTAATAGCAAGTGGTGTTGTCGCAATACACTCAGAACGAGTAACCCAAAGAGAAATATACTGAGCATGGAATGTCACCCAATCATACTAATGTCGTCCTCACCTATCCACTAAATGTAGCTCCATATCTATCAAACAAGGTGAAGGTATCCCTTATTGCATACAAAACTGGCGTAAAACTCGCTCTGGTCTATGCCACTCGATAATATCAAAGCAAATTAGAGGTGACATAGATCGCCAAATTTCTTCATCAGTCTGACATATAGCCAAAAGATATGCAATCAACTCTATTGTATATGGTTCCCATAATACTTGTAATTTAAAAAAAAATAATTAGTGACATTGGTGGAAAATGTTGCAAAGGTAATCTTACGCATCAACACTTTACCTGATCATGTATTTGGGCATCTAATTGATCTCGATACAATGTCAACACATGTGGTGATGGGTTATGAGACCAAGACATAGGTACTCTCCACCTGTGGCCCAATGGATTGATTGGGAGTGCCTCATCTGGCAATAGATGATCATGTAAACCATCAACTACATCATCATGTACAGGTGGGACTACTATAGGCACCGAAGAACAACTAAAATTAGGTCGACCCACATGAAGTCTCTCCCATGACCATAACTACAAAATTAGATAGAATTATCAAAATTGAACAACTTACAACAATAATGTGAGTCAATTAATTAGAATAGATAGTTATGTCGAAATACTTGTAATAGTGTGATAGGTCCAAAAATCTCTATGGCACTATCCAAACTCCCACGACATAGCTCTCTATATAGGTATGCCAACACTACATTGCCCCAACTCTAGTGAGAAATCTCAGTGAAGTCTCTTAACTGTGCAAGGTAACATAATTGTACATGTGTGCCAGTCTTGTCTGCGAACAATGCTCCATCCAATAGTGCTAATATGAAAGCACGAGCCTAACGCTGTAAAATAATATCATCGACCCCTGCTGGTGGATATGAGAACTGCTCACTCAACCACCATGCTGATATAGTTGACCCTCTAATATGAGATGGAGGTGGGACCATACCTAAAAGCTCTTAACATAGTAGCGACCAATCTATGTTACATGTGCCAGTGATGAGAGGCCCATGAATACGTAATCCTAGAATCACGGCTACATCATGTAAAGTAACAATCATCTCTCCAATAGGTAAATGAAATGTGTGTCTCAAGTTGTCATCGCTCAACAAGACTTGTGATCAATGGCCAATCTAGTGAAATGTGTCCGACACGATATGCACCATAAAAACTAGACTGCATCACTTATCACCGAATACGAGGGTCCATCTCCCACTCTCGCATGAATGTCCATAAACGTTGTCGACATGTCAATACCTGATTAAGCTACAGAAGATACCATTTCGATTAAATAAGAACTTAATTAAGGTTTATGATTATGTTTTTATATACATTTATATTTATATATACACATATACCTGACCAAAATCCACTAATTGAGACCTATGTCTGTCCTGTAGCACTAAAATAGAGTGATCTAATGGATCTAGATCAAATCTGGCCTCTCTATGCTTCATTACTATATTGTCATAATAAACTAATGTTAATATTATAATTTAAACAATTTCGACAAAGTCTCCCCTATAAATAGGGTATTCTCCAAAATACAAAGAACCTAATTAATCAAAATATCTATTTGCAACCAATATCAATATCCAAGTACAATAATGAAAAAAAAAGTCATAAACTAATTGTGAAACCAAGGTTTGGTTAATTTCAGTTTTGATGATAACAAAACAAGTTTTAGAACTAATAATTATATTTCAAGTGTGATTAGGCTAGACGATTTCCAAAGTGGCAATCACAAAGACAAATCAAGTCAAGAAGAAATCATGAAGAAGAAGACCACCTCAAAGAGAAGTGTTTTACAAGACCCAAGCTTCATAAGATCTCTTTGTAAGGTTGTTGGTGCACTAGGATTTTCATGCATTACATTCTTTACTTATGCACCAAAATCATCCAAGAGTTATTTTGTTTTAAATATTTTAAAAAATTGGATGATTTCATGTTTTCAAGTAAAACCTTGTGTCAAATGTTTTTCAAACTTGTTTAAAAAGTTTTAAGTTGAAAAAGTTGGTTGTTGAGCCAAAAACGACTTAATCGGTTGAACAGGATGAGGAATCGGTCAACCCCTATCTCAACCGATGTAGGTCTGGGTCAACCCACAACTCAACTGGTCGAGGTCCGAGTTGACCCCCAGCTCAATTGGTCGAGGTCCGGGTTGACCCCTAACTCAACCGGTCAAGATTCGAGTCGACCCCCAGCTCAATCGGTCGAGGGTGCAAAAAACTCTCTTTCTTCCTGAACGGTTGTTCAACCAATCAAGGTTGAACCTCAACTGGTTGGGGTCCAGTCGAGGTTCGATTGAGGTCCGGTCGAGGTCCAACGGTTACCAGCCAAACATTAAATGCTAACGGCTAGTCAACCGGTCGACTCATAACTCGACTGGTCGAACCCCCAACGGATAGTTTAGCTTTTTTTCTTCTATAAAAAGGCTCCAATCTTTATTGTTTCATGAGCTTAACCTTCCCAAACCTTTCTTGAATATATTTGAGCCTTGGAAGAGTGTTTTTGAGTGCACCATTATTTTAAAACTTGCATATCTTTAATGCACCTTGCAATCCTAGTTTTCTTGTATCATTTGAGCTTAAAGTTTTTGTACTAGGTTTTGTGGGATCAATTATTTGTATATCTTCGAGAGGAAGATTCTCAAGTGTGGGGTATCACTTGAGTGGTTGTTCAAGAGTGGGATATCTCTTGAGAAGTGTAAAGGGTGCTTGGAGCCAAAAGTCCAAGAAGGTGGATTGGAACCATAATCCAATTGTATTGCTTAAAGGCTTGGTTTGGAAGCCTTGAATTAGTGGAACCTCAAGCTTGGGATTGAAGCTAGAGGAGAGTGGATGTAGGTCGGGTTGCGTCGAACCACTATAAAATCTTATGTTTGCATTCTCTTTTCCCTACTCTTTTAATTTATATGCAATTATCTTTATATTGTTTATTATATACTTGTATATAATTGTCTCTTACATTCATATCGTTCTAATTTGCAAAAAGAGACTATCGCCCTATTCACCCCCTTCCCCCTCTAGGGTGATTACTATAAGTTGGATTAGCCTAATTTTTCTAACAATTGGTATCAGAGTAAGGCCTCTTGTTTAAGACTTAACTGTCTAAGAGGTAATGGCTAATCCATCTAGCTCATCTCACATTGAAAGTTTTTCAACCACCTGACCTCCATTCTTTACGGGAACCGATTATCCATATTGGAAAACTAAAATGACTTGATTTTTACAATCTACTAATCTTGATTTATGAGATGTCATTGAAGATGGTCCCCACATTCCTTCAAAATTAGAAAATGGAGTGATGGTTCCAAAACCTAAGCAAGAATGGGATGAACTTGATAGAAAGAAAGTTTAATTAAATGTCAAAGCCATTTTTATCTTACATTGTGCTATTCATATAAATGAATTTAATCGTGTTTGGCAATGTAAGTCGGCTAAAGAAATTTGGAGACTATTAGAAATCACTCATGAGGGAACCAACCAAGTTAAAGAGTTTAGAATCAACATCCTTGTGCATGATTATGAATTATTTTCTATAAAGGATTTTGAAATTATTGTAGAAATTTTTTCTAGGTTCATGGTGATGGTGAATGAACTTGAAAGCTTGGGAAAAACCAATACCAAAGTAGAAAAAGTCATGAAGATCTTAAGGTCTCTACCAAAGAAATGGGAAACAAAAGTGACGGCTATTCAAGAAGCAAAGGATCTCACCAAACTCTCACTTGAAGAATTCATTGGGTCACTCATGACTTATGAGATAAATTTGAACAATCATCAAAGAGTTGAAGAAAATAAGAAATGTATAGCTTTTATGGCTTCAAAAAATGATGATGAAGAGGAAGAGAGTGAAAGTGAAAGTGATGAAGACTCCATGGAAGAAGAATGCACAAATGAGGATGCCAACATGTGCTTCATGGCTTTGGAGGAACATGAAGATGAGGTAAATTCCAACTTTGATTATAATGAGTTTCAAGATGTACTTCAAGAATTATATTTTGATCTTGAAAAACTTGGGTTCAAAAATGTCTCTCTCAAGAAAAAGATTTCTTGTCTTCAAAATGAGCTCAATAAGCATAAGGAAAATTTTGAAAATATTGAGAAGGCAAAAATCTCTTTTGAAAAGGAAAAAAATGAGTTAAAAATTCTCAAATGGTCAAAAGACTTTTGATATGATTTTGGCAAATCAAAAGTACATTTTTGACAAAAAAAAAAGGGAGGGGGGGGGGCGGGCTAGGCTACAAGCCTTTCAAAAAATCAATTTTTTTTTTTAAATGAAGCCTCTAGTTTTTTTTTTTTTTTTCTCCTTCAACTATTTGCAATCTTCAAATCAATTTGTTTTGTAGGGATCCATGCAAGAAGGAGGATATGCTTACCTTGGAAAAAATGTGTTGACATTATTGGTAATGGTATCCCTTCTAAAGCTTAATTTGCAATATCATTTTATTATTTTGCTAACACTTGGTATATTTTTTGTCAATAATATAACATTTGGTATCACTTTGATAAAATTAGTATATCTTTAAACCAAGGTTTGGATTAAAAAATTTTTTTTTTTTAATAAACCTAGGTAAAATTGAATGATCATATGCTTGTATGCTCTAATAGTGTTATTCAATGCATGTTATATATCTTTCTAAATGCATATGTTCTCCCATATATTTTTTCCAAATCATGCTTTAAATTGGGAATGCTCTAAGGATGAGCAATCTTGTATTCGAAAAATGTTCTTAAATGAAAAAGAGGGAGATTCCTTTCTATGAGAAATCATATCATGCTTATTGTTTATTTTTTAAACTTTTGATAACATGTGATTCCCCTTATATACTTTATTGAGACTTTTTGTTGATGACAAAAAGGGGGAGAAGTAATGGTAGGTTGCTAACTTGGGAAGAAATGTCAATATTGTTTTAGCAATCCTATTCATATTGATGCAATGTGCTTTATTGGTTATAATTGCATGCATCATATTTATTAATAAGTGTTAAATTGCTCTTTATGCTATTTATGTTTTATTATATCATTTTGAGCATCCTTAATATACTCCTTGAAGTTTCTAAATTTGAATATTTTCTAAATTCAAATGAGCATATATTAAGGGGGAGCTTTTTAGCAACCTTGGTTTTATCATCATAAAAAAGGGGGAGATTGTGAAACCAAGGTTTGGTTAATCTCGGTTTTGATGATAACAAAACAAGTTTTAAAACTAATTATTATATTTCAAGTGTGATTAGGCAAGACGATTTCCAAAGTGGCAATCACAAAGACAAATCAAGCCAATGAGAAATCATGAAGAAGAAGACCACCTTAAAGAGAAGTGTTTTTCAAGACCCAAACTTCATAAGATCTCTTTGTAAGGTTGTTGGTGCACTAGGATTTTCATGCATTACATTCTTTACTTATATACCAAAATCATCCAAGAGTTATTTTGTTTTAAATATTTTAAAAATTGGATGATTTCATGTTTCAACTAAAACCTTGTGTCAAATTTTTTTCAAACTTGTTTAAAGGGTTTTAAGTTGAAAAAGTTGGTTGTTGAGCCAAAAACGACTCAACCGGTTGAACCGGATGAGGAACCAATCGACCCTTAGCTCAACCGGTCTAGGTCTGGGTTGACCCCCAGGTCAACTAGTCGAGGTCCGGGTCAATCCCCAACTCAACTGGTCGAGGTCTGGGTTGACCCCCAGCTCAACCGGTTGAGGTCCGGGTCGACTCCCAACTCAATTGATTGAGGTCAGGATCGACCCCCAACTCAACCGGTCAAGGGTGAAAAAAACTTTCTCTTTCTTTCAAAACGATTGTTCAACCGATCAAGGTTTGTTTAAGGTCCAGTTGAGGTCCAGTCGAGGTCCAACGGTCACCTACCAAACATTAAATGCTAACGGCTAGTCAACCGGTCGACCCTTAGCTCGACCGGTTGAACCCTTAATGGCTAGTTTGACTTTTTTCTTCTATAAAAATGCTCCAATCTTTATTGTTTCATGAGCTTAACCTCCCAAACCTTTCTTGAATATATTTAAAACTTGGAAGAGTGTTTTTTAGTGCACCATTGTTCTAAAACTTGCATATCTTTAGTGCACCTTTCAATCCTAGTTTTCTTGTATCATTTGAGCTTAACGTTTTTGTACTAGGTTTTGTGAGATCAATTATTTGTATATCTTCGAGAGGAAGATTCTCTAGTGTGGGGTATCACTTGAGTGGTTGTTCAAGAGTGGGATATCTCTTGAGAAGTGTAAAGGGTGCTTGGAGCCAAAAGTCCAAGAGGGTTGATTGGAACCATAATCCAATTGTATTGCTTGAAGCTTGGTTTGGAAGCCTTGAATTAGTGTAACCTCAAGCTTGGGATTGAAGCTAGAGGAGAGTGGATGTAGGTCGGGTTGCGCCAAACCACTATAAAATCTTATGTTTGCATTCTCTTTCCCTACTCTTTTAATTTATATGCAATTGTCTTTATATTGTTTATTATATACTACATATAATTGTCTCTTACATTCATATAGTTTTAAATTTTCAAAAAGAGACCATCACCCTATTCACCCCCCCCCCCCCCCCCCCCCCCCCCCCCCCCCCCCCCCCCCCCCCCCCCCCCCCCGCCACTCCTCTAGGGTGATTACCATAGGTTGGATTAACCTAATTTTTCTAACACTGATGTTCACATCCAAACTTTAAAAAATTTTGACAGAATCTCCCTTTAAAATAGGGTATTCTTCAAAATACGTACAACTTGATTAATCAAAATATTCATCTGCAACTAATATCGACATCCAAGTACAATAATGAAAAAAAAATGTAATAAACTAATGTTCTCATCCAAATATTAATAATTTCGCCAAAGTCTCCCCTATAAATAGGGTATTCTCCAAAATATAAACAACCTTATTAATCAAAATATTCATCTGAAAATGATATACTATTGCAAGACCAATAATTGTTAATATTACAATTTTGAAATTAACAACAAAGTCTCTCTTATAACATAGGTATTGTCCAAAATACAAATAACGTAATGTCAACATCCAAAGCTAACCAAGGCCAATGAAAAGTTAAACAGAACTAAATCATTCATGAACTTATGTCTATGTTAAAGAAGAAATACAATGTCAATGACACATCATGAAGGCCCAGCACCCATGTTCTTATTTGGACAAGAACGACGATTGTGACCACTTTGTTTGCACAAATCACATGTAACCGATGTTTTACCTTCTCTAACATCCATTTCATTGTGCAAACGAGTAGGTTTAGGTTGTCCACCTGACACATGTTTCATTGAATCTGCAGGCACAATAACTAGACCAACATATGACGGTCACTCATACTCATTGTGTATGGGGTTCAATAGTTGTGCCCTAAGTGCTAAAGTACGATTGCATAGTATGATAATGTTGAACAAATATTTTGGTCCGATATTTTCAATATTTTCCAATTTTCCATAAAATCCAATCACCAATATTTTACTAATTTTTTTATATTTTGATCCTTGTATAAATCAACTTAATAACTTAGAGTGCATTTGACAATATTTTTATTCAAGCATTTTTAGGGAAAGTGTTTTTTCTAAAAGTATTTTTAGAAAAATTATTTATCACTTCTCCATAAAGCAATAGAAATAATCTTTTAATTTTTTAAAAGTGTTTTCTAAATTTTACCAAATGTCTGATATTTTTCTAATACAATATAAAAGACTTTTCAATAGTTATACAAGAAATATCCTATAACAATTAAGATTTTCTTTTAGGAATAGAAATCTTTGAGAATTACACGTGTAATTAATTACCTATATGGAATATTCTCATTTAATTAGAAAAAATATAGGAAGAAGATAGCACATAATATTTTCTCCTAGGAATAGTATCTTTGATAATTTATATACATAATTAGTTTCCAATATTAAATATTCTCCATAATTAGGAAAAATATGTTCAAGAAAGTTTGAACAAATGAGAGTCTAATTTTTTTTTTTTATGTAATTAAAACTTTATATTTGATAACTCTAAAATTATTGTCTCCATAAATAATAGTAGAAGTTTTTCTTTGTCTTTACACATGGATATAACTTTAAGTTGAACCACATAGATCATTACTTGCTTTGTGTATGTTATATTTTTTTTCTCTTATTTTATTCTATTTATTATTAGTTTTTTTTTCTATTTTGTTTTATTGATAACCAAACATAGGTTGTTGAGAGGTAGGCATCCTACACCATGCATGTTTTGTTGATTTGATGTGATTTGGAAAAGGTATCATGAAAGTAAAGAATCCAAATGAGAAATAGCAATAACACAATAAGGTATCAAATGGTTTCTTTATGTTTTTCTATTTGAATATCTAGGAAGAGATCTTTTATGTTAGTTTGATGTGAAGATCGGTATAGAGGATACTTAATACTAGTAATACTTGGGAATATCTTGATCACTACTTAACTTGATTTGATCTTTGGTTAATGAATCTAACAATCAAATCTATAAGATAAATATGGGTTGTTAGTGCATAAAGTGAAAACTAAACTAACAAATGTATTCCATTCTTCAAAGTAAAAGAAATTAAAGATTTTGATGTGAATTAGTATTAATTAAATTAAAGTTCTCAAAAAATTATTTTAAATTAAAGTTCTCTAAGTTTGTGTTTGATAAAATGTTCCAAAAGTTTGCTTAATAAAATTTCTAAGATTTTATTTTAATAAAAAAGAAAATTCAAAATAGTTTTAATAAAGTTCCAAAATTTGATTTAATAAAAAAAATGTTGAAAATTATTTTAATAAAAATATAAAGAAAATAAAAGTTGTAAAAATTTGTTTTCTTAGTAAATTGAAATTTGGTTCCTATAATTAAATTAAGAGAGTGTTTGGTAGTGATTCTAGGAAGTGTTTTTAGTATTTTTTATGCTTGAAAGATAAAAAAAATTAAGTGTTAAAAAGATTAGAAACATTTTCTAAAATCACTATCAAACGCACTCTAAGTAAACCTCATTTCCATGATAAAAATCATTTTTTCAAAAATGAAATTGATGTTTGAAATCTTTAATAAAGTGTAAACCAAAATCATTTCTTTGTGAATAGAAGATCAAATTGAAACTTTTCTATTTAATAAATTCAAATTCAGTCAAGATTCTTTTAATGAAATCAAGAAAAGTCTTTTCTTTTTAATTAATTTTGGATGTGAATAAATATCGAATCTTTAATAAATAAATTGAAACGTTGTGAGTAAATAAGTTTGAAATCTTTAATTCGGAATTGTTCCCAATATAAATAAATTTGTTTGAACTTCCTTTGAAATGTTGCAACTTTAACAAATAATTAAATTTTATTTTGTGCATTTCACATTCGTTAATTGTGTATAGCCTTGTATACTCTTTTTCTTACCTCATGACTCATATGTATCTTGTTGTCCTATTATTGGTATCCTTGATTAATTAATCAATTGTCATGATTCCATCCATTTGCTTAGTAGAGACCGTAAGTATACGAGCTTAGAGGGGTGCTACAGTTTAATCACATACCTTTCTGATAGGTAACCTGATTTTCGGACTTAGATTCGAGTTTTTGAAAGACAAGCTTTTCCCAAGCTTAAAGAGTCATTTTTCTTAGGGTTTTAGTTTCTTATTTTATTTTCTCTTTTAAAAAAATGGTGACTCCGGTTTTTACAAAAATATAGTTTTTCATTAAAAGAATGCGAGTCTCACCAATCAGGTGGGGGGCGCACGTGAAAATGTAAGTCCACAATACCAAATTTTCTTAAAGAAGCACAATATTTTCTAAAGGATGTACTTAGGGTTCCAATGTCTATTTCGGGGTGGGGAATGACCTCCAATCACTTCTTAAGGGATCAAATGAACTATTGGAAGGGATATAGGGATCCTATAGCCCGATGATCGGATGTATTGAATTTTCTTAATGATATAATTAAGGTTCCAATGTTAGTTATAGGGTGGGGAAACAACCTTTAATCACTTCCCAAGGGTTCCCAAAAGAACAAATAGACTATGGGAAGGGATATAGGGGTCTTAGTAGCCCGATGATTGGATATATCAAATTTTTTATGTATGTAACTAGGGTTCCAATGTTAGTTTGAGGGTGGGGAATGATCTCTAATCACTTTTTGAGGGTCCAAAGAAACAAATGAACTATTGGAAGAGATATAAAGGTTCTAGTATCCTAAGGATTGGATGTACCAAATTTTCTTAAGGATGTACCAAATTGTCTTAAAGATGTACTTAGGGTTCCAATGTCCGTTCTAGGCTAAGGAACCACCTCTAATAACTTCTCGAGGGTCCCCAAAGGATTACATGGACTATGGGAAGGAATCTAAGGGTCTTGGTAGCCCGAGGATTGAATGTACCAAATTTTCTTAAGTATGTACCTAGGATTCCAAAGTCTATTTCGGGGTGTGGAACAACCTCCAATCACTTCCCGAGGGTCTCTAATGGAACAAATGGACCATGAAAAGGGAAATAAAAGTCCCAGTAGCCTTAGGATTGAATGTACCAAAATTTCTTAAGGATGTACCTAAGGTTCCAAAGTCCGTTCCAAGGTGATGAACAACCTCCAATTCATTCCCGAGGGTCCCCTAAGAAATATATGGACCATGATAATGGATATAAGGGTTTCGGTTTCCTCATAAATGGATGTACTTAGGGTTCCAAAGTTTGTTCCGGTGTAAGGGATGACCTCCAATCACTTACCGAGAGTCCCCAAAAGAATATATAGACCATGATAAGGGAGATAAGGGGTATCAATTTCCCTAGGAATGAATGTACCTATTTTTTATGAAATTAATATAAAAGGTTAAATACAATTTTTTTTTATGAAAAAAATATATTTTCTTTTATATTTTATTTTAATTAAAAAGTTAAAGATTAAAACCAAACAAAAAGTTAGATCCACGATCAAGTTAAAATCATAAGAAAAAAAGATAAAAACACCATCACTTACTATGATTTTGATATGATAAATTTTTTTAAAAAAATTATTACAAAGATATTTTTACTTTTATATGTGATAGTATTTACAAAATAAATAAATCCTTTGTTTAGCATTAATATAAAAAATCTTATATCATAAACCTCTAAATAATTAAATAAATTTTAAAATTTAAACCTTAATATTTATCTATTTGATATATATATATATATATATATATAAAGTGATAGATATCAATGTTTTCAAAACCGGATGGGTCATTGAACTGGAAAAGTTACCAGTTCACGGTTCACTGGTTGGATCAGTGGTCAAACCGGTGATGTCATAAATATATAATTTATATTTTATTAAAATTAAAAATAATTTTAAAAAATTTATATAATATTAAAATTATAGCATTTCATTTTTTTGTATTTGATATGTCTATTAAATGATAAACACAAATATAAATGTATTAATATATCAAATTTAGTTAAATAAAATATGTATAATATTTACATATGAGAAGAAAATTATAACATTTAATTTTATCTATATATCTATGCATTTTATTATTTTAAAATTTTTAAAATATTATATTAATTAATTTATATTATTTTCATATTTATTGTTAATAATTATTATAAAAATAAACATGAATATAAATATTTATATTTGCTTAAATGTTTTATATTATAAAAATTTTCAAAGAGCATTAATATAAAATATTATTGCCTATATCTATCAAAGGAGTTGTGTGGCATAATGGTTGGCCTTTTTTTTTTTTAAACCTTAGATGTTCAAATCCTCACAATGCAACACAGTTGCATTTATATTCTTTATAACCAAATCCCACATTGGAAACTCACAAATTTAATGAGTTTAATGAGTTCTATAAATAACCAAGAAACAGGTAAGTTGGTCAATGGGTTCCCTGGTGGTCAATGGGTTGCCTGGTGGGTGGGAATATTGCAAGCCCAATGTGGCAAGCAAGGCCCAAGAGTGTTTTGGTTAACCCACATGTTGACCGGCTCACAAAAAATTGAACGGTTTGTTCGGTTCGACGGTTCAACCACCGGTCCATCCAGTTCAATGCCGGTCCAAAGCCCCTTTCAACTCAAAAGCTGAATCGAACCGGATCAGGGTCCGATCGACGGTTTAACCGGTTGAATCGGCTAGTCCGGTCCGGTTTTTAAATCATTGATAAATATATTTATCAAGAGCTTTTTTTAAGTGGTAGGTGTACTTGTCATTTTAACTTTTGAGGGTAATTTTAGACTGAAAACACTATGAGAATGCATGAATGAGTTATTTTTTCCCACTTCACATTAAAATTGAAAAGGCAAAACCAAAGTTCTAAAAAAACTTTTTTTTTTTTTGTGATATATGGTTGCATGATTTCCCCTAATATTTTTTCAATTTGTTCATTTGTTTTTATTAACTTAATTTGTTTCTATTTTATTTTATTCCATTTTCCTTACATTAATGTTTTGTTATATTAGGATTAGTTTTCTGTTAAAAGCATTCATTGATGTTAAATATAGTGAGAAAAAAAAAATGAGACACCCATGAATGAATTTGGTTTTAAGAGTTAGCATAGTTTATCAATTTGGTTTTAAATTTATGAACTGTTTATCAAACTCTACCATCCCATTTTCATCTCTAATGCTTCATGGACTCCATTCTTTGGATATTTTATGTATTTATAAGTATTGGTTTCTCCATTTATTTTCTTACTTTAAAAAAGTTTATTTTTATTTATTTATTTTATGTTTCTTTATTCTTTTCTTTTTCAATAAATATATATCCTCAATTGAAACAATATAATTTTTGGTGGAAGTGCATTTCAATTTTAAAAAAAAAAAGTTTTTTAATTAATTGTATGAGATGAGTTTTTTTTAATAAAATAATGATTCATTTGCAATAATTTAAAACCCAATTTTTGTGAAATTTTATTTTTAGTTAATTATAATTTTTTGTAAAAGATAATGTTAATTTCATTTTAATAGAAAAATAAAATGAAAAAGGAATGATGCTACTTAAATTTATTTTAATTTTTAAAACTAAATTAATTGATTTTTTTTAATTAAGTTTTCACTAGATAATTCTTAGGGTCAATTGGACCTCATAATTGAAGCAACGATCATAAAACTTGCAAAACTAATCACAAAGGCCAACATATGGTATATAATTAGGTTAAGGGGTATATGGTTTTTATAATACCCAAATTATCCTTAATTAATGGGTTGACATGTACACCAACAAACCTTAAGAATTCCAAAATCCCAAACATCAATACTACACCAATAGATAGAGCTCACCTAAAACTCAGCATTCTCAAGACCCTAGGCTTCTCATTATAGAGCCCTAATTCTCAAAACTTAAAACAAAATCCAAAATTTTACATTCTCTAGTCCTAAATTGCTACAGTGCCTTCTAATCCTCTACAATTTCTCTACTCTTAAGTTCTTTAAGAAAACAATAAAATTTTATTATGCTAAATGTATATATTATGTATGTCTTGTAGTGTAATGGAATCCTATGATGTCTAGTTTATTCATATTTCTTTCTGTCATATTAATGGTTGGCAAATAAAACCTTTTATTTATTTTTTGTAAAATAAAAATTCTTTTTGGTATCCTCTATGGAGAGAGCCAAATGAATGATATGATGAATAAATGATATAAACATTACAATATTATTTGTTTGATAAAATGGTTTGTCAAATTATATGATCCATATGTAATAAAAATAAAAATAAAAATAAAAATAAAAAGAATGATCCCCATCTTTGCATCCAAAGTTACCTCCTTTTAAAAGATTAGTAAAACCACCCAAACTAATAGCTTAATTGCACCTAACTTAATAACTTGTTTAGAAAGAAATGTAAATGTCTTAGCTAGAAAAAAAATAAAAATAAAAAGCTACAAATATTAGAGAAAGAGAAAGCCTATAAGATTCCACATACTAGTGTCAAACAACTCATAAGAAAAAATTATAATAAGGTTAGGCTTGTTTCATTATATGCAACAAAAATTTTCCTTATCTTTAATAAAAAAATAAAAAAAAAAGTTTTACAACTCATTGGCACGGTCTATGGGAACTTTTCTTAAAGCTTAACCTCCACAACTTGAGTCCAAACAAAAGAACATGGAACTTGAAGGAATTCAAATTGCTAAAAGAATAGGTGAAGAAAGGGTGGAGCAATTCACAATTCAAAATTAGTTATCAACCAATGTTTTCATAATCGAATTGGTCATTGAACCGGTGATATTATTAATATATATATATATATATATACATATTATTAAAAAATTTATAATATATAAAATCAAATATAATTATAAGAAATTTTAAAAATATATAAATAATTAAAATTTTTAAATACATTTCATAATTTTATAATTAATATTACTGGCTTAAATTATGATAAGGATAACATGAAGATTTATTAAATTATTAATATTTCTAATTTTATTAAATATATTTAAATTTTAATTTTAACTATTAAGATAAAATAAGATTTTACTATTTAAAGTTGTTTAGATTTTAATTATTATATATTTTATTTTTTTTCAAATTATTAGTTATTTTATTTATATTTTTTTATATTTAATATCCTATAATACATAGGTAAATCATAAATATTTTTATTTATCTTTAAGTTTTTAAATAATGTAAATAATTTTTAATGAAATAATGTTTGGTGGTGCACCCTTGACTTTGTTTTACTAGAGAGTTAAAGAACCAGGCTCCACAGTCCATCATTCCACTCCCTTGTAGCTGGCTTTTTACCTTTAAAAATAGCCTATGAATCCCACATCAGAAGTTTAGTAAACAGAAGTAAAAATGTTCATGAGATCATTAGATATCTCAATTAAAAGGTGTAATTAGGCTTGTGAATAATACACCCATTGTGTGAATTTAAGAAAACCAATAGATTTTTGCAATTGGGCTTATGAATGTTGGCTCATGACATCAGAAATAAAAAGTTAAACCATTGAAATCGTTTTAATTGATAACCGATCAAGTCGATCCATTGGTTTAATGATTGGACCGTAAGACAGATTGGTTCAATGTCGATTTAACCTTATGCCAACTTAATTAAGTGAATCAAATTGAATTTAGGTCTGATCGACGATCTAACCAAACAGTCTAGTCCAATTTTAAAGTATTGGTCACAACTATAACACCTAATGAGAAGACAGTGATAGGGATATCAACATCATATGAAGCATATTGTCCACCAATAAACAAATCTCTTTAAAAAAAAAAAAACGATGTATTAAGAGTTTGAGGTACCATATATCTCAACAAAATAAAATAAAATAAAAATTCTAGAAAACAGTGTTACAAACTACTATAATCTCACTATTGGTGGGCAACGAACTGACAATTGTTCAAATGAATAGAGTTAGGTGCAAGTGGCCAACCAATAATGAGATTAACACACTTCAAAGAACTACCCGCCACTATATCTACATCCCTTGGATCCATAAAGCACAAGTTATCAATAGAAAAATATAAAACTCTGCTCAAAACTCCTTGACTGAACCAAGAGACCTCATCTTCTTCCATGACTTCATCATTTATGGAAAAAAATTTAGAAGTATGCAAAATGAAATAAAAATAAAAATCCAAGCATAAAGCACAATATGAAAAGAAACTCACCTAATAAGACCATTAAGAAAATTTTCAAAAATGCCAAACAAAGAAGGAAGCATCATTAAGTGGCCTAAATAAGAAATCAACTCTCATTGGGGAGCTAACCCCCCAATTACATGTGGTGGCACCCAAACAAAGAGACGTGCAAGCCTATGTTTGGTAATTGCCATTTAAAAAAAATAAATATTGATGTTGCATAAATCTCCTTCTTCATCATTATTATCTCAACCAAAGAGAGAAAGAGAGAACGAAAAAGTCTAAACTCCAATCCTTTGTCAAAAGAGGTGCTCGTCAAATTATTAGGGGCTAAAAGGCATTTAAGGTATTAAAAACAATATCCTAAAATATCTAAGCCCCCACCTTTTATCAAAAGAAGAGCTTGCCAAAGCATTGGGGGTTAGGGGTTTAGTAAATGTGCAAAAAACCAAATGACCCCCATCTCGAGCATCCAAGGTACCCCTCTTAAAAGACCAGTAAAACCACCTAACCTAATAACTTGTTGCATTCAACTTAAAAACTTAGTTGGAAAGAAATGCAAACACCTTAGAAAAACTAAAAAGTTGTAAATATTGGAGGAAGAGAAAGCTTACAAGACCAACCCATCAGTGTTAAACAACGTGTAACAAAAAAATTATAAGCAGGGCAAGCTTGTTTCATTGTAAGTTAGAGATAATTTTTTATCTCCAATGAAAAATAAAAGTTTTGCAACTTTACTAAAAAAAGATAACTAATGACACTAAGCTTAGAAACCTCATGGTGTCAGTCATTCTGCTATTCCATTGTTTGTTAACATCAAAGCAGAAATTTTTTTTCTAGATTGTTTTGATGGAAGTTGTTATTTAAGAAATTATGTTTTTCTATTTTTCTATTTCTTTCTAATTATGTAAGTTTATATATATATATATATATATATATATTTGACAACTTGTATTCCCTTATTTCAAACTGGCTAAAAGACAATATGATATAGGTATGCACTGTGTTAATCCTAAGCCCATCAATATTGTGAGTTTCTTAAGCACAATAGTGGTTACATTGCAAATGGGCTACTGAGCCCCTTTGGATTTGGATACCAATATGTCAAGGGAAAAAGGGAATTATTCCATATAAGTTGATATTTAAAAAATAAATAAATTGAAATACCAACAATGAAATTTTTTTTCATTGCTTGATTGCTTGATTGCTATAATTGTTCTATTTGGTTTATGATCTTTAAAAATCCAATAAACGATATGAGAACTTGTTGAACAATTGTGAATGATTGATTGGATATGGCTTAGATGAAAATTAAAAAATAGGTTTTAATTTATTATATGAGAAAATGGAGAATAATACCAATATGACAAATAGTTTTTAAATAATTTTGATTATTACTCTCTCCTTGTAATTAAGCACATTTTCACAATTTTTTTACCAATAAAATTGTAATCCTCTATGACTGTCATTCTCTATCATCAACTTGGTAAGGTTTGGAAATATTTTTTTCCTCTATCTATTTGATGTTGGCATGAATTATACTTTTACTCATTTAAAACAAATAAATAAATAAAGCAAAACTAACAATTTTGGCCTTAACTTGCTTGGACTTTATAAGTGTTTTCTATTGAATCTTTTTTTTTTTTTTTTCATTTTTTATGCTTGAACATAGTCTTTTTGTTTTATAAACCTTTATATTATTATTATTTTTGTATTGAATTGTATAGATGGTTACAAATTAAGACTATGATTACAAAGAAAAATAATTTAACATATTCGCTTTAAGTAGCCAATGGAACGTAGGGACAAAATTTATTGCTACCTTCATGAAAGAGGTCAAATTGAATTCAATGACAATGGGCGAGTGAAATGCAATGGTGAACAAACTAAAAGAAGTTTTATTTACCATGGAATGTCATTTTATGAATTACTTGATGGAGAATGTGAGAGGTTGAATATTAATAAATAAATAAAAAAAGGAAAAAATTGTAATACACCTTGAAATATGATCCAAATTCCCTTCAAGATTTAGAGTATGATGGAGATGTCAATAATTTGAAGTTGCATACCAATAAATTTGCATGTGGAAATATAGTGCATTCATAGAGAGAATAAATGGCTGAAATAGATATAATAGATATAGATAAGGATGAAAATATTGGTTTCGATTGATATATCGAAAATTTGGGAAAATATCGGTGAATATTTTGATATAAAATATTGGTGGAGTGAAAATTAATTAATATTCATCGAAATATTGGGGAAAACTCTAAAAATGATAATAAGAAATAATATAAATATTCAAGTTTATTTTTTTTTTAAAAAATATATGTATAATATATTTTATGAGATTCTATTTATAATATATAGAATTTAAAAATATATTAAATTTAAAATTATAATATATTTAGTTTAAAATAAGTTTTTTATTTAAAAATATTGAGAATTCTATTTTAAATTTATATTTGTTTTGCATTTAATTATTTTATAAAATATATAGTAAAATAATTAAAATTGATTTATTTGTAGTAATTTATTTTAATTAGTTTATATAATATATATAAATTTTGCATGTGCAAGTATGGCATAATTAGAGTTGTGGTCTAATGGTTGCAGCTAACCCATGTAACACTTGAGCTCTTAGGTTTGACCACTAGCCTAGTGGTTATGCACTTTGATTTTGGTTATATTGGGCTACAACTCTTTCTAGGTCGGGTGGGCTTGCTCTAATTGGGTTGGATAGGTTTTCCCTAACATATGATCTTATTTAAGGAAAATGTATAGTTGATAAATTGGTATAAAATCGGTATGTCACTGAAAAATCAATGATAAATGTGGAAAATTTTGAAATTTTCAATGGAAAGAGATATCGTTGCACTTATTGTGTTGGACTCACTCGATATTTGATATGTTAACAAAAAGTCAGTAATACATCCTAATATTTTTTCATCCTTGGATATAAAGAATGCAATTTGGTAATGTTTTTTTAAACCTAAATATACCATACACATTGTCTATCTAGTAAAGTAGTTATGCTAACTATATATGCACTTCTATTAGTTTAATATACAATTTTATTGGTGGAAATATTGTTACATTTGCCACATTTTGTGAATCACTGCACAATACTAGTAGAATAAAATGAAGAAGATTTGCAACAAGATGTGTAAAATCAAAAGTGATGTCATTAGAGTCTAACTAATATCATGAAGCTATTTTAGGGTCAAGTCACACATTTAGAAACACAAAAAAGTTTCACAATTCAATATACTTGATATCGTTAGGGAGGAGGTTTCAATGTAAGCAAATGATAAACTCTCCTAAGCATATATGAGTTAAATGTTTAGTTGATGGATTGCCATGAAAAATAACAACTCATGTTATTACTAGAAAAGAGATTCTTAGAGTTAACAAATACAATGTCAATCATAATCATTTAGCTTAGATTAAGTGTTTATCTCAATTAGGTATTCATTCTAAGAGAGTTGCCCCTATTTCTTGAACAAGTGTTAAGGTCAAGTCTTAATTATCTTTTTTGTCAAATATGCAAATATTTTGTCAAATAATATGGAATTAAATTTTCATATAACCAAGCAAGGCATTTTAAGAAGGAAGTTAAGCAACTATTATGGTTCTTCAAAAGATTCATGCAAGTTCTTGCCCTAATTATGTCAAAGGTTATAGAAAAATAGCCCTTAGACTATTGTAAAGTGTTTTTCTTTAGATGGTAACTTTATGTAATTGTTTGTTACCTATTCAAGGGATTCATAATGGGCTATCAATTATTTTGGCCATTGATTCTTGCCACTTGAGTGATCCTTATATGGTTATGTTAAAGGTTATATGAAAATAACCCAAAACTATTATAGAGTGTTTTTCTTTAGATGCTAACTTTATGCAATTGTTTGTTACCTATTCAAAAGATTCATGATAAAGTGTTAACTTATTTTGGTCATTCATTCTTACCACTTATATGATCCATATAAGGTGTGGGACCCCCTTTGCAAGGTTGTCCTAAAGTCCTCCACTCTCTCACGATTTTTTGGTTGGTCAAGCTGTCTAGGAGGCCGCCCTTAGCCATATGGCCCAACAGCCCTAAGGTCGAGTGACTGGTTCGTCACAAAGTAGGTCAAATGGACAAATCCTACATGGATACAACATGACTAAGGCTCGACCATCCAACATACATTTACATACCCATTAATGTGCAGATTGTGTGTTAGGCACGCTCCATATTAACTACAACTGTTACTGGAAAACATTCCATTCTCAACAGCTCATCATGGCAAGATAGTCGTTATACATCAGCAGTCAATGCCATAATATCGCGCAATCAAGCGCAGTTAAGGTGCTATTAAGACACCTGGAAAGACGTTACACCGTAAAAAGTATAAATAACTATGTAGCCTCTACAAATGGTATACATTTTATTTTCTACAAAATTCCCTTACTTGTTTAAGCCACATATTGACTTTAATATTGAAGGGGCATGCCTAGACAAACCATCCAGACAACCTTTTGTGCAGATACAGTAGTCATCTTCATTTTAAGCGATTTAGATGGAATTAGTGGTCGTGTTATTCATCTAACTCTTGGTAGCTAGACAAAACCACCTGTTCGAATTGTGTAACAACATTGGAGCCATTTATGGGAATGAACAAAAAGCATACTAGCACGATGACCAATACGTCTAATGCATATCAGACAACCACTATGGCCAACCAATTCCAAGCTTAGCAAACCATAATGGAAAGAAAGCAAAAAGAAAATGAGTATTGTAGCACTCACTACTCTAGCAAGCCAAGCAGTTGAGACAAGAAAATCAGGAGTTGCGAGCTCAGATGGCTAAGGGGCATCGCTTGTAGAGCTATCACACCTCTCCTCAATCGACCAACCCTAACCGAATTCGCAACTAGACAACACGGTCAACTCCATGACATGTAGAGTCGTCTCACCATATGCATTTTGAAGACTTTTCCTCTAGTCGTTCTCCTACTTGGCTCGAACAGGCTAATGCCTCACCTGACTAGTCCCATCCCGACGAGTTTGCTAGTTCCAGTAGAGGAAAATGGAAAATGGGACAACGATAGGGCTCTCACTTGTCTGATGCCATGAGGGCCCGCCTAGGGCCCCGAGACCAACGGGTCTAGGCACTCTCGCACATATCTGATGCCTTGAAGGCTCGGTTGGGCCAACCGAAATAGGAAGCATCACCAAGCTTCCAACCTCCGCAGGCGGAGCTGCCAACAATGCTTGAGTCCAAATGAAAGGCACTTTAGGCTCTACCAGCTGACGATTGGATGATATGCTCTCCATACCATTCAACCCTCATATCATAAGCTATGAGCCTCCTAGAGGGTTCCTGGTGCCTAAGTTCACTATGTACGATGGTACAAGTGACCCATTTGATCATCTGTTGCACTATTGACAATTGATGAGATTGGACATTAAGAACGATGTACCGCTCGACAAGGTTTTTCCTACCAGCCTCCACGGTTCGACCTTATCGTGGTTTCACCACCTCCCTCAGAACTCCATCAATTCATTTCTTGACATTTCTGAGGCATTTATCAGCGACTACTTATATCCTGCATGCCAAAAACAGAATATAAGCAGTTTGCAAAACATTAAGATGCAAGAAAACGAATCGCTGAGGGACTTCATGAAGCAGTTTGGTCAAGTGGTACTTCAGGTTGAGTCCTATAGCACGGACACCATCCTCCAGATCTTCAAACGAAGCATAAGCCCTGACACTCCGTTCTTTAAGTCCCTTACCAAAAAGTCATCCACCTCGATGGACGATTTCTTTAGGCAGACGGATAAGTATGTTATGCTTAAAGATGGTGTTCAAGCAGCTTTTCAATAAGTTCTAGTCACAAACCGGCCAACGAAATATAATAAGGTCGGAAGCTCAAAGCCCCTGAATAATCAGTCTAGACAAGGGGGACGAAAGTAGGACGGACAACAGCAGCAACTCCTCAAGCTCACCCCGCTGACGGTCTCTTATGAGCAGCTCCTTCCACTAATTCAAGAGCTACCCAATTTCAAATGGCCAAAGTCGATCAAGACTGATCCGACCAAACAAGACCGGAAGCAATGATGCTCCTACCATAAGGAGCATGGACATACCATAGAGTAGTGCAAGAATCTACACTACCTGGTAGAATAACTCATTAAGGTTGGACACCTAAAGTTATTGTTTGTGCCCCGGTGGATAGGAAGAAGTAGATGCAATCGAACGAACCCCTCTGTCTCCTGCAACACCTAGAGCGATCATCAATTATATACATGGAGGGCTTGTATATAAAAAATACCACTCCAAAAGGCAAAGGCAAAGGCAAAGTCTAGTTAGTGCAATTTCTATAAGAGAGAAAGTGCATACCATTCAGTGCATGCTCACTGATGAAAGTGTCGATCGATAGACAAACCCATAACCTTCCCTCCCATTAACTCTAACCAGGTAATCCTACCGCACGAGGATGCCTTGGTCTTAACACTTGGAGTCAGCGGTTTCGATGTGCATAGAATTCTAATTGATCCAGGAAGCTCTATTGATTTCCTGCAAATGTCCACCTATAGGCAAATAGGGTACTCCCCTTCTACTTTAGAAAATCCTGATTGCATCTTGATCAGCTTCAATGGAGCATCAACAGTCTCCTTAGGCGATGTCATCTTTCCCATCCAGGCCAACCCAGTCACCTAAAATGTCCGATTTTCAGTAGTTAAGGATTTATCACCATACAACGCCATTATGGGATGGGTATGGCTGCACAAAATGAAAGTCATCTCATCTATATATCATCAAATGGTGAGTTAGCTTATTGAGGCTGGGCAAGTGGACTTACTTGGCAGTCAATTAGCTATCTGACAATGCTACCAGGTGATTGTAGAAGCTAGGAAAACAGACCCTGCTGGAGAAAAACCTAAATCGTCAAGTGCGAAAAGGCAATAACAATTACAGTAGCAGGCAGAAAGAGATCCACCGACTACTGATCCTCTACTACCTTTGACCTTATCAGACAAAGAAGGTTGTATGACAAGTGCTAGTTTTTTGCTAACAACGAAGAAGTGTAGCCACCTAGAAGCCTTGCTCCGTCAAAATGCGAATGTCTTGGCCTGGACCCATTTGGATATGCTAGGAATTGACCCTTCTATGGCTGCTCATAAATTGAATATTCTCCCAAACATGCGTCCTATGAGACAAAAAGTCCGAAGCTTCCACCTAAATCGCCAAAAGGTAATCCAGATGAAAATCGATAAGCTATTGGTAGTTGGCTTTATCAAGGAAGCTACCTATCCAGATTGGTTGGCCAACGTCATCATGGTCCCAAAGAAAAGAGGAATCCGATGAGTGTGTGTGGACTATACAAACTTAAACGATGCTAGCCCGAAAGAAAGCTTCCTTTTGCCCCGAATTGATAAAATCGTTGATTTTACATCTGGGAATTGAATGCTCTCTTTCCTAGATGCTTTCTTCGGTTACCACCAAATCCCCATGTTTTGTCTTGATCAAGAAAAAATGGTCTTCATCACACCTCATAGATTATACTACTATAACATCATGCCTTTTGGGCTAAAAAATGTGGGTGCAACGTATCAGAGGTTGATGACAAAAATCTTCAAACCATTGATGGGACGGATAGTGGAGGTGTACATTGATGACATAGTCGTCAAAAGTAAAACTCGCACAAAACACGTTCAACAATTGGAAGAAGTGTTCAGCCTAATGCGAAAGTATAATAGGCATCAACGCGAGCAATTTTCTTGGCTTTTTCGTTACTCAACGAGGAATCAAAATAAACCCGAACCAAGTGAAAGTCCTGCTTGAGACACCCATTCCATCCACTAAGAGGGAAATGCAACGACTAACGAGTCATCTCGCAATCTTGTGTCGATTTATAGCCCGATTCATTGATAAGCTTTGTCCTTTCTTTACTACTTTGCATGGAGCCTAAACATTTGGTTGGACGGAGGAGTGCAAAAATGTCTTTGATGCTATTAATCAATACCTCATAGAACCTCCTATCTTAAGCAGTTCAGAGGAGAAGGAGGAATTATACATGTATCTTGTTGTGTCAAATTTCGCAGTCAGCATTGTCTTGTTCTGACAAGCCTCAAAAGATGGGCAAAAACCCGTCTACTATGTGAGTAAAGCTTTGATGGACGTTGAGACCTGTTATTCTCAAATAGAGTAGACGGTGCTAGCATTGCACATTGTTGCTACAAAGCTCCGTCCATACTTTTAGGCACATTAAGTGACAATTTTGACAAATCAACCATTAAGGGTCACCTTGCACAAGCCGAATCTATCTGGATGGATGATGAAGTGGGCTATTGAGTTAAGTGAGTATGACATACAATATAAGCCTCACTTGTCACTAAAAGACCAGGTTCTCGCAGATTTTATAGTTGAGCTACCCAAAAAATGGGTACAAATTGACACCACCAACCATTGATGGATCTTGTATGTAGACAGAGCCTCAAGAACATCAGGCGCTGGGGTAGGACTTGTACTACTCTCCCCTATTGGGTAGCTAATTGAGCAATTCGTCCGCCTCAATTTTCTTGCATCTAACAATGAGGCTGAATACGAGGCAATGATAGTTAGACTCGAACTCGCCTTGATACTTGCAACATCGAAAGTAGAAATATGAAGTGACTCCCAATTAGTGGTTAAGCAAATCTAGCGTGAATATGAGGCCAGAGACGAACGTATGGCTCGCTACCTCAATGTTGTGGAATCTCGTTTAGCTAAGCTAGCTGATTGGCAAGTCAAGCGTATTCCTCGTGAAGAAAACAGAAAAGTAGATGCACTAGCCAGAGTTATCACCGCCCTACCCATCACTGAATCTATCATGCTGCCAGTTTACGTCTAGTCCATGCCTTCTATTACATCAAAACAAGTCCATGATGTAGCCCATGTAGATGTAGGGTGGATGTAGCCCATTGCAAATTACCTTCACACTAGTGAGTCTTGGAAGACGGAAAATAAGCACATAAGCTTCATGTTCAGGCAGCCCAATTTACTTTTATCAATGATCAATTGCACAAATAGTCCTTTGGGGGGCCTTATCTGAAATGCTTGACCGATTTGGTGGCTCAGTATGTTTTGGCTAAATTGCATGAAGGTGTATAGGGCAACTACCCACAAACCTTAGCACATCGAGCCTATTCTAAAGGCCATTACTGGCCTACAATAAAATGAGATGCTGAGGATTATGTCTGCAAATGTGATCAATGTTAAAGGCGTGCACCTATCCCTCGATTGCCTGTCGACTGCCTTAACCTAGCAACCAATCATTGGTCATTTGCTAAGTAGGGAAAGGATATAGTTGGCCATTTACCAACCGGTGTGGCTAAAAAAAAAACTCTTGATTGTAGCCATAGACTACTCTAGCAAGTGGGTGGAAGTTGAGGCCTATGCTAACATCAAAGACAAAGACATGACAAAGTTCATCTAGAGAAATATTTTATGCCAATTCGGAATTCCTCAAGCCATTATCACAGACAATGGGTTGCAATTTGATAGTAGTACCTTTCGAGAGTTTTGTTCGAAACTGAAAATCAAAAACGTTTATTCGATGCCTCGATATCCACAAAGTAATGGGCAGGCAGAAGCGACGAATAAAATGTTGTTAAATTCTTTGAAGAAACAGCTGGAAGGGGCAAGAGGCAAATGAGTAAACGAATTGTCTGGTGTATTATGGGCTTACAAAACTACCAGTAGACGAGACCTACTGGGGTCACCCTATTTGCCTTGGCATACAAAATAAAAGTTGTCATTCCTATCGAAATAAGGCTACCTATGGTTAGAACAATAGTGCAAGAATCGGAAACCAATGAAGGAAATCTTGAAGTACACCTAGACTAGGCAAATGAGAATCATAAGGTCATAGCTATCCGATTAGCCCCTTACCAGCAAAGAACAATGGCTTAGTATAACAAAATAGCGCTCTCGCGATTATTCTACAACCTAATTGGGAAGAGCCCTATGTTGTACTCAAGACGAGAGGAGCAAAGGCATACCATCTGCAGACACTAGACACAACGTCACTGTTCCATCCTTGGATTGTAGCAAATTTGAAGAAATGTTATCAATAAACAAGTTGTGCATAAATCAAATTGTATTTCATTTTCAAACGACTAACAAGTCGGATTGTAAACGGCTAATAAGCCAGATTGTAAATCACATGACCAATATGGCGCAAACCATAAGTCTAAAGAACATCAAGGCATAGCCTAAGCGGCACAAGCCTTAAAGTTCCTATAGGAGAAAGGCTAAAAGGCCCAAGATAGTTAATGCCACTCAAGGACAAGGGAATAACTTGAACTAAGCAGTGAGTATGATGGTGCAAACCAAAAACATAGACAAATTTCACAAACATGCAAATTCATTGAAAACTATGTTCATTTGTAGCATCCAAAAAAGGGTCAAAAGGCCAATGTCTATACAATCAAAAGGCTTAAATGACCAAAAAAAAAAAGAAAATGAAAGCAGCAGCCTCAGGCTGTATCTTAATCTTCACGGCCTGTTGTTGCAAATTTGTCTCTCACTTCTAAGTCGTCTCCTTGCCCGACACCATCTTCCAACTCAGCTTAACCTCATTGTTTGATGGAATGTTGGGTATATCATCAATGATACCATGTTTCATCATACAACATCGATAGCCGTAAAAGAACATGTAATCCATCTGCTATTGATAAGCCGCCTCCAACTCTTTTTTTTCTTTGGCGAAGCCAAACACAGTCCGCTCGAGCTCCTGCTTTATCCAAGCACTTTCTTCCTTAGCTTTGATCTTGGATGATTCTATGGTGGCCATATCCAATTTCAATTGATGAATCTCGGCCTGAAACATATGATTTTTCATCTCTACCTTTCTTAGCAAACCTATGCCCTTAACTACCACCTTCCGTGCGGCACCTTTGGCTATTTTGGCCATCTCTATCTTTGCCAACAACTCCTTTTGGCAGTGCAGGCCATGGGTCATGTATGCCCTGATTTTTTCGACTACTTTCAGTCGTTCAAAAAGATGAGAACGATGTCTCATCAGATTTTGGACCCCCGACTACAATCTGTCACAAATAACCGAGGGGAGTAAGTAAGGAAAAATGATATGTAAACCACATGCATTATGTGTAGAAGGTATCATACCACTTCTACCATCTGCATGAATGAAAAACCTTTCAAGCGCATGATCACTTCAATTGTCTCGTTTGAGGTCCCATGTGGGACACAAGCCATGAAGTTCTATTGAGGGTCTACAGTTACGTTCACTGGAATCCTCTCCAGTATTGGAAAAATCTCGTTCATATGGTACATTAGAGGCTCCATGTTGGTGAATATTGGAAAGTGCTCCAAAAGAACGTCCGACTCTTCTCGATTAGGCACATCGACAAGTGCAACCGGCGGTGTTTGTACACTAGGTATGGAGTCATCACCTAATATGGTGACCGTCTCCTTTAGCCCATGAAAAGGAATGTTTTCCACATCCTGTGCCTTAGGAGCAAGCGGAGATAGATGAATTGACATTGGCGAAAGAGTGATAGCAAGCTTGGAGAAAGAGCCCATGTCGCTCGTCTTTTGTCTTTTTGATAAGGGCCCAACTTCAGTGGCCTTGTTTAGCCTTTTTTTGTTGTCGCTTGTGAAATCTGACTCGTAGATTGGTAGCCATTTCTTCTTCTTTTGTTTCTTCAATTATGTGGCATAATCGACTCGATGGTCTCATACCACTCAGTTTGCTTTGCTCCGAAAGCCTCGTCCGGCTCGATTGAGGTCTCTTGAGGTCAGATGACAATCTTCTTCTTTGCTGGCCAAGAGGCAAAACTTGAAATTACTTGGGAAGTGGAACTAGGGGCTTGGCGCAAAGTCCCTTTTTTATGCTTTTTCTCCCGAGCGTTTAAATGAGACTGTCTTGCCTTGGCGTCAGCAAGACGAGCAACCTCGTAGAAAGGCAAGTCCTTCAACACGAAGTGCCAGCCCAGCACAAGAATCAGTGGCGCTAGCCATGGAAGAAAAGGGATTACAAACAGCTTAGCTTGAGCAAGAACGACCCTCATATTCTTCTTGGTGAGCAGCACACTATGATTCTGTTCGGACTGGTTAATCTCAAATAATTTGTTAAGGTGGGCAAATGATGACTTCTCTACCCACTCAACCAAGTTGCCTCGTCTATCTTTGACTGCACGGACATGACACATATAAGTGGAAGTCACAAGAAAATGAGGGAAATAAGTATACAAGTTATGAAAACATTCAATACTTGGTATCTCTAGAGATCGTGTGGGCTTAAATAGTCTGTTTAGACCCTCAATTGATCCACTCCATAGATCGGACACTAGTACATGTCCTTTGGCCTAACCCTTACTGAAGTTCGGGAGACCAGTTACGAACTGCAAAGATGGGATGTGAGCCGACAGACTAAATCGTTCCTTAGGGCTTATCTTTATGCTGTAGACGAATAACACCTACAGCAGAGACAAGTCCAATTGGTATAGGGTGTTTAATACACTACATCCTATCAAAATTCGAATGACATTGGGATGAATGAAGGCAGGAGGAATCCAGGAAAAATGCAAGAATTGCTTCACTAAGGAGGGGATGGGTAGATGGAGTCCTGCTGCAAATTGTTCTTTGGTGAAATAGACTGTGTTGTTAAGAAGCCCATTTGTAGATGAGGCCTCTCCATCTGGTAGTTAGATAGAAATATAGTTCGGGATGTAGCAGCGAGCATAGAACTCCTGCTTGGACAACTCGCTGATCGGACGTCCCATTAAGAAATGACTAGACTAGGACAACTTATCCTTGTCGAGTTGAGTTCTGCCGCTTGTAGATGCAACCCCACTTCTATACATATTTGCAAATGGAAAAAAAGGGCCAAATGAACACATGCACAACAAAAGTGCCAAGTAGTTAGCACAAGGACACCTTATAAAGAAACCTAACCAAAAGCTATGCTTATCACATAGATCTTACCCTAAAAGACCTGACACAAAACTTGCTGAGCAAGTCATGTCCAAATAGCGTTGATGGCCTCGAACCATAGTCTCGCCTAAGCCTAAAAACACTATAGAACTCAACATAATGCTAGTAAGAGGCAAAAACAAACTCCAAAGCCACAATCAAACTGACGCAAGAACAAATTTTGACAAAGACTTATGGAAAGCACAAGCAGAAACAATGGGCAAAGTACATTCATTAGTGAAAAAAGCCATAAAAATAAGGATCGAAGAGGAACTACCTACCTAGCAAACTACGTTGTGGTGGAAGCGAAGTAGCCTCACCAAGAATGGACCGTTGACAGTGGAAACTATGAAGGCCTAAAGTGTTGCTAGTAAAGAGGAAAAAACAACCAAGAGTAATAGAAACAAAGGAATGAACCATTTGCCTAAAAGCAACCAACCTATATAAGGTATGGTTGTAGAAATTGAGGCGTCCTAAGGGGTGCATCGCCTAACACAACGCCTCGATTAACATAACTCCACAACGAGTGAACGTAGGACACGTGGATTTTGGTGCCATGATTTCAAATTCTCCAAAAGTCACAACTTGTATTTGGTTGTCTAATGTCTATCCGAGCCCAACTGCAAGACTTGGGTAGCATTATGGGACCCCCTCTACAAGATCGTCCTGAAGTCCTTTACTCTCTCACAGTCGTTTGGTTGGACAAGCCATCTGGGAGACCACCCTCAACCATATGGCCCAATGGCCCTAAGACTGAGTGACTGGCCTATCCCAAAGTAGGTAAGACAGATAAATCCTACATGAATACAACATGTCTAAGGCTTGGCCATCCATTATGCATTTACACACCCATTAATGCTCAGATTGTGCACCAGGCACGTTCCATATTAACTATAACTATTATTAGAAAACATTTCATTCTAAACGGCTTATCATGGCAAGACAACCGTTATGCATCAAAATTCAATGTCATAATATCACACAATCAAGCACAATTAAGGTGTTATTAAGACACCTAGAAAGTCTTTATACTGTAAAAAGTATAAATAACTATGTAGACTTTACAAATTGTATGTGCTTTCTTTCTGCAAAATTCTCTTACTTGCTTAAGCCACTTACTGACTTTAACATCAAAGAGGTGTGCCTAGACAAACCATCCGAACAACCTTTTGTGTGATACAATAGTCGTCATCATCTTAACCTACTTAGACAGAATCAATGGTCGTGCTATTGATCTAGCTCTTGGTAGCTAGACGAAACCGCTAGTTCGAATTGTGTAACAACATAAGAATGCTCTTTTATTAAATATAGTTTATGATTTAGATGATAAAATGTTTTAATTTTTAATGTCTTGTTGATATTTCAACAAGATAGACATTTTATTAAACATGATGGAATGTCTTAACTTTTAATATCTTGTTGATATATTTCCACAAGATAGACAAGTTATCATCAAAATAGTCACATTTTCTAGATATTTTAGGTGAAATGTTGATTTATTGGCACCACATCAACCATTTTATATTTTGAATTTCACAACCTTTTAGTGGGCTCAAGTGGCGCATTAATAGCCCAACCCAACACGGTAAACTTGATAAATGTTAGCCCCACTTGATGTTTAAATACTAATTACTCATTTTGGGTAGCATGTGTAGTCGATGGGGGATTGCAATTCATGCTTGAAAATAAGAAATTGAAATGAAGTGGAAGGATGGGAATTGAACCCATGACCTCAAGCATATAAAAGGATACCCATAAAACCAAGTTAGATTTGTTTTTAATATTAATGTGTACATAATTTATATATATATCCAGACTATAAACATTATAAAAATTGGTTTCAAACCTAAATTTGAACATATTAAAGGAAAAGATAATATATTAGCAGATTGGTTAAGTAGATAAATAATTAATAATGTTGATAATACTAATGATTGATTTTATGTTATAGGAATATGGCTCAAAGAAAACCTAAAAAAGTTAGAACCTTTTAATATGGAACCATATGTTTGAACTAAGTGTTGAATCCAAATTAACTCTTTATTTTATCAAAACCTTTTTTAAGAACATAAGGTTATTGTAGATGACTTTTGGTTCCTAAAACCACAAAGTTTTCTAAACCAAAATTTAGAATACGCTTATGGAAAAACAATGTCAACTTTAGCCCAACATTTACAAAACCTTCAAAACCAATTGATTGATTTAGAAACCCAAAATTTTCAAAACCTCAAAATCCAAGAAAATCAAGAAAGACTGACAAAGGATTTGAAAACCAATACAGTGTCAACTAGTCAAACCAGTTGTTTGAATAGTCAACCTGAAATGCTTAGTTTAATTAAGAAATCAGCTCTTCTGTCTGAATAATATGAAAAACTAGTTATTAAAAACCTAATTGGAGCCGATAACTACCCTTTAGTCGAAACCTTCTTTCTGCAAACCCAATATAACAAAGTGTTTAAAAATTAAGAACTTTTGTTTAAACATTTTAGAACAAAAAATGTCGGGATAAAAATAAGGTATATGGCATATCACGACCCTGAATTTTTCTTTGTTATATATTTAACTTATGTAAATATGTCTGTTGTAAATAAAGAAATTTTTTATTTAGTACCCTAGTTCATGGATCAGGGAATTTTAAAAAATGTTTTTATGAACCATGAATCTCAAATCCCTGAAAATTTCACAGAAAAATTAAAAGATATTTTAACTTATCTTTTTAAAATTGAAAAATAGATTTCTTTTGAAACCGTTCCACATTTATTTCAAACCGATGGATCTGTAGTACCAACCTATCACCATGTTTATATAAAACATAATAAAGAACCATTGATTCTCAATAAAAACCAAAATGGGAAATGACCCGTCCAAATAAATTTCAAGAATTTTTTACTCATTTTAGAGTCCTTCAAATTTATGATCTTAGATCAACCTGGAACAAATTATTTCATCTCATTGGGAAGACAAAAACCGTGTCCATATGGAGAAACAAACCTTTAGAACACATTATTATTCCAAAACCTCTTATTACTCCTTAAGAACAAGATTTTATAACCGAACTCAATGTAGAAATACCAAAACCATCTTCTTACCTCAGCGATGACGCATCATTTTGGGAAAACCTTGATGATGAAAGTTATTATAATCTGCAAAATGTAATGGAAGGTTGATGTCAATAATGATGACATTGAAGCAATAAATGCGTCTCCAACTACAAGAATTTAATGTAGCAGTAGAAGTCAGAACTAGTAAAGCCATGTATTCTGCATTTGATAGAAAAAAGAATAAAAAGACAAAGAGGAAGTAACCAAATGGATGGTAAAAGAAGAAACAAAAGTCAAATCTCATAAGACTTTACCATCTTTGTATTTATTTTGTATTTATTGTTAACCAAACCTCTGAACACCTTGTAAATATTTGTCCTGCCATCTATTAACTGCCCTAAGAACTTGAATAAAATTTCAAGTGTTGTTTGTAAATGTTCTATCTATAAATAACTCATAGAGGGTGAAGAAAATATTCTTCTTTTTTTTCTATGTCAAAACTGAATACAAAGTGACCTATATATATACAAGTGGGATTCCTAATCTAAGCCATATAATATGCACAATCACTATCTCTAAGGAAACAATAACTAATTAGGAGAGATTCTCTCATCCATAAAATAGAAAGTATCCTAACACAATCCTTCTAATCTTGGCACTTAATTACAAATCATAATCCCATATTTCCACACTCCCCCTCAAGTTGGGTGGTAGATGTCTAACATTCCCAACTTGCTTTTCATGTTTTCGTAGGTGGCCTTTGGAAGTGCCTTTGTCAGAATGTCTGCTGTTTGACGACTTGAAGGAATATACATAAGTCTGATTGTTCCCCCTTCAAGTTTCTCCTTGATGAAGTGACGGTCTATCTCCACGTGCTTGGTTCTGTCGTGTTGAACTGGATTCTTTGCAATACTTATGGCAGCCTTGTTATCACACAAAACTGTCATAGTGGAGTTTGATATAATTCCAAGTTCCTTGAGTATTCTTTGGAGCCACATTCCTTCACATATCCCATGAGCCATTGCCCTGAATTCTGCCTCTGCACTGCTTCTCGCCACTACGGACTGCTTCTTGCTTCTCCAAGTCACCAAGTTTCCCCACACATAGGAACAATACCCAGTAGTTGACCTCCGATCTGTCAAGGATCCTGCCCAATCAGCATCTGTGAATACCTCAACTTCCCTACTTGAGGTTTTCTTGAAGTAGAGTCCTCTACCCGGGCTCTTTTTAAGGTACTGTAAAATTCTGTATACGGCTTTCATGTGTCTTTCAGTGGGATTGTTCATGTAGCGGCTTACCATGCTCACAGCGAAACCAATATCGGGCCTTGTGTGAGTTAAGTAGATCAACTTTCCTACTAACCTCTGGTACCTGTCTTTGTCAGTTGGATGACTGTCATTATCTTTATCAATCTTACCAATAGGATCCATAGGCGTGTCCACTGGCTTACAACCTAGCATTCCAGTCTCCTGAAGTAGATCAAGGACATACTTCCTTTGCGTGACCACAATTCCCTCCTTAGTTCTGCCAATTTCCATGCCAAGAAAGTATCTGAGTTGTCCAAGATCTTTGATTTCAAATTCTCTTGCTAGCAGCTTCTTGAGATTCCCTATCCCTTCTTCATCGTCTCCGGTAATTATAATATCATCAACATAGACAATGAACAAAGTCATTTCACCTTCCTTAGAGTGCTTCATAAACAGTGTGTGATCTGTTTGACATTGGATGAACCCATGTTTTTTCACAACTCTAGTCAGTCGATCAAACCAGGCCCTAGGTGACTGTTTTAGACCGTATAGGGACTTTCTCAGTTTACACACTTTTCCTGAATTTTCTGGAGTTTCCATACTAGGTGGAATCTTCATGTAGACTTCCTCTTCTAGTTCTCCGTTGAGAAATGCATTTTTGACATCAAGTTGGTGCAGATTCCAGTCCAAATTTACTGCAACTGACAATAACACTCTGATGGAGTTGAGCTTTGCTACTGGTGCAAATGTCTCTTCATAATCAATGCCATAGGATTGAGTAAATCCTTTAGCTACTAGTCGAGCCTTGAACCTGTTTATACTTCCATCTGGATTGTGCTTCACGGTAAATATCCACTTGCATCCAACAGGCCTCTTACCCTCTGGTAATTCTGAGATTTCCCATGTCCCATTTTTCTCCAATGCTTGTATTTCTTCCTGAACAGCAGTCTTCCATTCAGGTTGTTGAAGTGCTTCTTGGATGTTGGATGGGATACGATCATCTTCAAGAGAAGTGATGAACGCTTGGAAATTCTGTGAAAGCTTTCCATAGGACACATGATTACTGATTGGATGCTGAGTGCAGGATCTTACACCTTTCCTTAAAGCAATGGGTTGATCAAGATCATCAAGGTCATTATTGGAATTTAGATCATAAATTGTGTTACCTGGTTGTGAGTTTGGGTTGCTTGGATCCTGGTCCAATTCTTGGTTCTGCTCAGGTGAAGTGCTGTCCTCGGGCTCCTTTTGAGGAGGTTTCTCGGGCTTTTCCTTTAAATTTTTTCTAGAATAAACTATTACCTCTTTACTGCCTTGTGTAGTTGACTCAGGTATGACAGAAGGGACATCCAAGGAATTGTTTTCGGGGACAGAAAGAGTAGTATCTGTTTGAGGAGGCAGTGATGAACTCAAAGGAGAAGTAGTGCTGATTTCGGTTTCCCAGAATTGGAATTCATCTGTGGACCAGTTCTCACCCTGAATTGCAATTTTGGGGTAGAAGGGTTGATTTTCGAAGAAAGTGACATCCATGGAAGTGTAGAATTTCTTGGTTGTTGGAGAGTAGCACTTGTATCCTTTTTGGTTTGGTGAGTACCCGAGAAAGATGCATTTAGTGGCTGTCGGATCAAGTTTACTACGTAGGGACTTATGGATGTGAACGAAAGCAGTACAACCAAAGACTTTGATTGGGATAGACGAGATTATTCGAGCGGATGGATATGCAGCGAGGAGGATTTGACACGGGGTTTTAAATTGAAGAATCCTAGAAGGCATTCGGTTGATCAAGTAGGTTGCTGTGAGTACAGCTTCACCCCATAATTGTTTAGGCACGTTTGAAGCTATCATGAGGGATCGTGCAACCTCCATCAAATGTCTATTTTTCCTTTCTGCAACTCCATTTTGCTGTGGAGTATCAATGCACGAGCTTTGATGTACGATGCCATTCTCCAGAAGATATGACCCAAGAGTGTTGTGATAGTATTCTCGAGCATTATCTGTCCGAAGGACTTGAATTTTGCCTGAAACTGCGTCTGAACCATGTTGTTGAAGTTTTCAAATATTTCCCTCACTTCTGATTTCTTCTTCATAAGGAATACCCAAGTCACTCGAGTGTGGTCATCAACAAAGGTGACAAACCATCTAGAACCTGTAATGTTGTTGATTCTAGAGGCCCCCCAAACATCACTGTGAATCAAGGAAAAAGGATGAGATGGTTTGTATGGTTGAATGGAATAGGAGTTGCGAGTATGTTTGGACAATTGACATATTTCGCATTGAAAATTTTTGGAATTTTTATTGAATAATGATGGATATAGTTTTTCAAGATAGGAAAAATTTGGGTGACCTAATCGGTAGTGCCATAACATAACAACACTATCCGTCTTGGTACTAGGGTTGGAAACTACACAAGCAGTCTTCATTGGTAGCCTTCGAATTTCCTCAGCTCTCAGAAGGTAAAGTCCAGCACGCACCTCAGCATTGCCAATCCTCTTCCCAGAGTTCAAGGCCTGAAATTCACACATGTGAGGAAGGAATTTAGTAACACAATTAAGATCCTGTGTTAGTCTACTTATAGACAATAGGTTGCAATCCAATTTCGGAACATAGAGCACGGAGTGAAGAGTAATATCCTTGGAAATAATAACTGAACCTGTGCCGAATACCCTAGAAAGGGTTCCATCGGCAATTCGAACAAAGGAATTGTTATGGCAAGGAGTATATTCATGAAAAACCATGAGATTCCCAGTCATGTGATCTGAAGCTCCTGAGTCCACTATCCATGTAGTGTGATTTTCCTGTCTAACATTTAGGGCATGGGAAAAAATACCTTTCTGGGCTACAGATGCGGTACCAATAGTTGTTCCAGTTGATTGAAGAGTCTGTTGGAACATTTTCTGTAGTGCCTCCAATTGCTCTTTGCTAAACGGTCCAGGATTTGAGCTAGTGCCAGATGTGTCTTCTTCGGCTGTAGCGGTGTAACCCCGGCCTTCTCTGTTTTGCTGTGGCCGAGAAGGTTTCCAATCAGCAGGTTTACCGTGTAGATGCCAGCAAGTCTCTTTCGTGTGTCCAGGTTTTCTACAATGGTCGCACCATGGACGATTCTTCTTCGTTTGGTGGTTGTTGTTGTTGGATTGGGTTCCTCGTGCAACTAGGGCTGAGTTCTCAAGATTTTTGGAGGAATTTTGGGTTCCCAACATCACTTTTTGTCTGCTTTCCTCTCTGCGAATTTCAGAAAAAACTTCCCTAACACTAGGTAATGGCTTAATACTTAGAACTCTTCCACGTACCTCATCTAAATTCTTATTAAGGCCAAGTAAAAATTTGTAGATGCGTTCCTTTTCAATGACCTTCTTGTATAGGAGTCCATCTTCGGGACACTTCCAAACCAATTCTTCATAAATATCGAGTTGTTGCCAATACCGTGTAAGGATATTAAAATATTCGGTAACAGTTGAATCTCCTTGTCGAAGATCCTGGAGAATACTCTTGATTTCGAAAATCGCCGAGGTATTATCGATGTTGGAGTAGGTCTCTCTAGCTGCATCCCATATCTCCTTTGCTGTGCCATAATACATGAAGTTTTCTCCTATGTCATTGGTCATAGAGTTAATTAACCAAGACATCACCATACTATTTTCCAACTTCCAGGTTCGGTATCCTGGATCATCTTCCTTCGGCTGAACAATGGCTTCCGTAAGGTATTCTTCCTTACCTTTCCCGCAGATGAAGATCCGAACAGATTGAGCCCATTGAATAAAATTCTGCCCATTGAGTTTATGACCTGTTATGGGAAGAATGATGCCGTCTGTGGTGCTGGCACTGCCGGAGTGAACTGCTTCAGGTCTGGACGTCACCTCCGAGTTTGATCCTTCCGTTCTGCTCTCCATGGAAAAGATGATTTTTTTTTTTTTTATACGTGGTTCAGATCTGAATGCTCTGATACCATGAAGAAAATATTCTTCTTTTTTTCTATGTCAAAACTGAATACAAAGTGACCTATATATATACAAGTGGGATTCCTAATCTAAGCCATATAATATGCACAATCACTATCTCTAAGGAAACAATAACTAATTAGGAGAGATTCTCTCATCCATAAAATAGAAAGTATCCTAACACAATCCTTCTAATCTTGGCACTTAATTACAAATCATAATCCCATATTTCCACAGAGGGAAAACGAAAAGCAAGTGAGAAAGAAGTGAGAAAAAAGTAAGTAGCAAGTTAGAAGTAAGATATCAGAGTTTCGGTTGAATCTTTAGCCTTGTAAATTTCTATGATTAGCAATAAGAAAGTAAGAAATTTTCTGTTAAATTTCTGCTCTCATTTTATTTTGAATTTATTTTATTTTGTGTCTTTTTTCTTACCCTTAAGGGGTAAAAGGGGTAAAAAGATAAAGTAGGGAAATGAAAATTATTTGATTCATATTTCAGTTTTCTTTACTAGTTAATATCTGCAATATACATAGATCCTATATATATATATATATATATATATATATATATATATATATATATATATATATATATATAATGTTTCCATCAAATTTAAAAAGAAAAATAATTGGGTTATTTAGAAGTTTTTGGTGTAAAATCAAGTTTTTAAACTAGAGTCTTTAGTTTTAACCCTTGACCTAAAACCGGTTTTTGCCGGAAAAGTGGCTTGTTAGGGAGACTTTGTCTGGTTGGAAGGGGGGTATTACCTTGACACGAAGTGATGTTTTAAATCTTGAGTTTATTGCCTAAATATTTGAAACAACCAATCTTCTAAAACATAACTTTCATGTAATAAACGTTTTCACACTATAAACTAAAAGTTTTATTTAAATAAATATTATAATAATATGTAATAAATGGTTTCAAACTGTATTTGAAATTTTTTATTTTAAAATAATAAGTATAATAAATGCATTCACACTGGTTTTGGTTTTAAACTTTGATTTTGAACGAGAAATTTCAAGGTTCCTACCATTGCCTTAACTGTGAATAACTAATTATGAATATTAATGGGAAAAGTTGGTATAAGAGCGTCATGTATATTGTTAGTATATTAATTAGGAAAGAAAACTATTGATTCAAATTAATTTTCAAAGTACCGAACTTTATCTTACCCCATTAAAAGTCTGATTATATTTGTTTTATCTGTTCATTTAGTTTGCATGTTTATTTAGTTTGTTGATTTGATATGAATTAATGTCCTTTATTCCTTATCCCCTGGTATATATAATTTAGTTTATGATCGTCTAAAAGAACTTAATAATAGGTTGTATGCTCAATGGAAATGATTTAGAGAAACTTGTGATAAATTACATAATTTAAGGACTACTGTAAAAGATTTAACCACATATACCAAAAATCTAACCTCTCTTAAATATTTGAACGAATATGAAATAACTATACAAGAAGCCTTTGACGAACTTTTTGCTATAGAAACCTTAATTAAAAGAGAAATTATAAAATGTGATATTGATAATTTATATGCTAGTTCATCTAATTAAAAAAATATATATTTAAAACTAATGAACCCTCATCTACAAACCCAAGAGGTAAAACAATTAAAATTTCTATTAGAAACAAAATTAAAAATAACAAACGTAGTCTTGCAAGATCATAAAAAATAAATTCTGGAAGAAAATCAAAATAATATCAACCAAAATACATAAATAATTACTTTATATTGTATTAAAATTTAAAATAATTTTTAAAAATTAATATGTATATATACATAATTAAAATCACTGATATTTATTTATTTTTTTGTCTTTTATATAAATGTATTAATAATTTAAATTTATTAAATAAAATATGTATAACATCTAAATATGAAAACGTAGGTTGAATATTGAAGAAAAATTATATATATTATTTTATAAGTTTCAAATATATTAGATTATTTTACTTATATTTAATTTCTCAAATAATACACATGGATTATTTTTTAGTTACATAGATTTTAATTTCATTAGATAAGTAGCAAAGTAGTCGTTCCATGCTACACTCTGAATTTTGTTTAAATAAGCTACCGCTCATTTCCCATTGCAAATTGATGGGGATGAAAAGAGATTTATAAACCTCATTTAAGTCATAAGGGCTTTGGACAATGAGAGGCAATACGTTGAGTGGATCATGTATAACAAATAAAGACCCTTTTTTTAACAACAGAAGATCAGAACCAAATCAAGTGTGAACTGGACCATATCAAGATCTAGTCCAATTTTTAAAAATTATAAAAATATTGATAGTGTAAAAAAATTCGGTTTTAGGGCCAACTCTCTTAATGAAAATATTCGGTTAATTAATTAAAATGAATGAAATGGTTCTAAATTTATAAATTTAATATTTTCGTCTGAACTTGAAAATTAAACTATTTTAATATAAATGTCTTTTAATATTTTGATCATTTAAGATTTAAATTTTAAAAGAAAAGGTTATTTTTTTTTAATAAAAAAGGGAGTATTTTTATTTTTTATTTTTTAGTGAGAGATGCTAAGAAAAGCGGAGGATTAGAGTGTTACGAAATAGGGATTATTTCGTTCCCTTCGATCAAATGACTCGTAAACACGGTAAACCCTACTGTAAATTTGGATATTTTTGAGTGGGCTGCCGAGGGGAGAGGAAGATCCAAAAGTTTGAAAAACACAGAGAGACAGAGACCATTATCACCCTCGCCGTCAACACTGCCGGCGTCTGCAGCGGCCATCTCACTCTCACAGCCGGTCGCCGCTGCAGCCTCTAGCTCCACCATTCCCGACATCTACACCTCACTGCAATCACCTCCACAGCAGCTCCTAGCTGCTCTTTTCTCCACCGTTGTCATTCAGCTTCCGGCCAGGCGCCGACGAGATCCATTCCGCCATAAATCACCACCACAGATCACCTCCATTTCTGGTGCCTTTGGATATACCAAAGCCCATCAATTTCGCCGGACTGCCATCTCACCGACGGCCACCGCTTCACTGCCATCACCACTCTTTCGGTTCTGTATTTCTTGTACCAGCACCATTGCAGTCACCGAGTACCAGCTGTAAGCAACCTTATTTCAGGTTTATATAATTCCCTGCTCCATTTAGTTTCATGGTTTCATTTTTTTTTTTTTGATAATTTTTATACTGCTTTTAACTTTGGCTGGAATTCAAGCTTATGTTTGTGATAAATTGGTGGGAAATACATGTGAATGAAGATGTTTTGGATTGACTTGACCTTATTTTTTTCGAGTCTTAATATCAAAGTTGTATAGAAGATCATGTGCCATGGAAAAATAATAAATTGCAAATTCAGTTGCTTTGATCTTGTTTATAATGTAACCACTAATTAATTGAATAAACGAGAAAGTTGCTCCATTACTTGTTAAATTTTTTGAAAGGATTGACTCTCACCAAAGATGAACTTAGGAAGGTAATACAAATTCCCAAAGAAATGAATTTTTACCAGATAAAACAATGAGTTTAACTATCGACTTCATCAAGTTGTTTACAGCTCTTTATCATAGATCCCTGGAAAAGTCCCAAAAATTGAAGCAAAAAATTTTCTTTATTATAAAAAGATCAGGATAATCATACAAATAAAATGATCTATGAACTTCATATAGTACAAAAATTAATACTCTTAGGGTGAAAATCCAGTCTTGCATTTCCCTTTCTCTCTATCTGCTTGCTAGAAAATCTTGATGGAGATTTGGAAGAATACCTCTATTTGGAAAAATTTACCTATCAAAAAAGAAAAAAGAAAAAAAGAAGGAATCTTTTGGTTGTTTGTAGCCACACTTCTTGCAGGTTCAATAATTTGCAAATATAAATAATACAGTATTTACATGAAGTTAAGTAAAAGGAAAAATATTTATTTGCTAATGTGACGAAAAAAATAAAAAATAAAATCTTGGTAATGTAGGTGTGTTACGAATAATTATGTGAAACTTTGTTGTCTAAACATTTTTCATAACATTAGAAGCCAAATGAAACTAAAGAAAATAATTTTTTTTCCCTTTCAAAGGAAGCATATTAAGACAAAACAAATAGTAAACCTATCTCATTAGTAAGGTGAACGAGTGAAGAGGCAAACATAAACACTAACACTAGCATGTTTATCATACACACTGGCTTTTAAGAAGCAATTTATGTAGCCAATGGGCAATTGGAGGCTAATCATCTTAGATTGGGAGACGGATTTGGAGGCCTTAGATGTGCCTCTCCCTCCTTTAGTTGAATATTATGCAATTAGAACAAATGCTTGTTGGTGTTAAGGTTTTAGGAGAAAGGGGTATGTATTGTATGAGGAGGTTGATTTTTATTGGTTGATGAAAGAGAATATAGATTGCCGGCATGGATGTTACCATGTTAGTAGTGGGAGGTTGATTTTGACTAGTTCAGGAGAAATGACATGAAATTGGCGCATCATGTAAAATTGAAAAGTAGCTGGTCTCCAAACCTAACCTCCACACTTAAGTAACTTTGCACCACATGCTTAATCCTATGATTGTTCAAATTTAAGGATTACAGAAGGAATTAAAGGATATTTCTGAATAATGATTGAATATAATAGTTGATATTTCGTTTTTATAATCGATTTCATGCTAATAATAATATGATGAGATTCATTACTTAGTTAATTCATTTATATGTAGTTAAATGTTTGAAATAGGTTCACAAATTCCAATACTTATAATTATGCATGATGTCTTTATAATAAATTAATTAGGTTACGCATTGTGGTTTCTCTATATCTATTGTCATCATATTATAATTTTGGTTTCTACCTGTTATTTGTATAGTTATCTTAATTGCTTCCATAATTTTAAATTTGAATAGCAATGAAAGGAAGTATAGTGGTGTGAGGTCATTTAAGTGTAAAGGCTCCATGGAAAAGACCGAATAGTTTTCAATTTTATTCCATGTGCCAATTCCATGCTGCCAGTCTTGACCCTCGTTTGTCAACCAATTAGTAGTAATGTCAACCAATGAGGTAGAGGCAAACTTAAGATATGTGAATTTGTCTCTGAACCTTAAAGGGCAGCAATTTTTCTATCGACAAAATTTAAGTTGTTGTTTGAATACACTTATTGTTTTATGTTTTTTATTTTTTATTTTATTTATTTATTTTTTTTCAAATAGGAAATGATAGTAACTTCTATATAGAATGCAAGAACTCTTTGAGAGTTACCTTAAATTTTAATGGCTCAAATTTTAAAAATAATTTTGAAATATTTAAGGTAAGTTCATAGCTTTTATATAAGAGTTACAATATTTTATATTGATGTTACTTTTATTTTTTATTTATTTTTTTAAATAGAAACTGTATCTAGATGAGTACTAAAATATTATATTTCATATTTTGCTTTTATTTGATAAAATTAGATGAGATTTTTTTACCTAATTGATCTGACTAGAATTATATCATTTGGTGTTATAAACATAGACTGAAGTTTAAGTTCTTATAATATCTAATTAGATACTTATATTTGGATTACCTAATTATATACTTGTATTTGGACGAACTCGCTTTGTCTTTATTGACATTAAAATAAATTTATCAATCATATTATGAATTATTAAACCTTTAAATTTATATCATATTCATTATTATTATGTTTTTGGTGTGGATGTATCCTCAGGATATGTATTGGAATTGACCTCAATAAATACAATTAGCGGTTTTAAAGTAGACCAACTTGCTACTTTATATATCTATTTTGATTATTTCTAATGTTATTAAATTTGAATTACTGTATAATGAATCATGGTGGTGTGAGGTCACTTAAATGAGGAGCTTTCATTACAGGGTACTTATTTTTTTAATTTCTTATTGTGTTAGTTCCAGGCCAGGAACCCATATTTTCTGCCTCCTCTTCCAATTAAAGTCTTTCTTGTTTCTTGTTTTGCTTGATCTAATTGTCTCAGTTAGCATTGCATGTTCAACTAAATGAAGTAGGCAAGTTTAAGATTCTAAATCCTTCTCTATGTCAGAGGGTCAGGCTTCATTTTATGTCGATCACATTATTGTTTCTTAAAAGTTGGAGAGCATTTGAAACCCGTGGGCTTGGTGCTCTTATGTAGGTCTATTGTGGTTCATGTATTATTAGTTCATTCTTATGGCTAATTATGTTGAAAAATATGAAAGAAATGAATGAAAATTAAAATCTGTGGATTTAAAGTTTCACCTAATTGTGCTAATGCAATCATTTTTCTTAAGAGTTTCTCATTTTTTTCATTGCATTTTGTTAATAAGCACATGTTCTTGTTCTTGTTTTATTATGATTTGATGTACAACTGATGAAATTTTAGATCTGCAAATTTTACCTCCATGCACTAATTTTTTGCTAACAATTTATTTATGCCTCTCATCATTTAATCAGTAGTGTGAGTGTGAGTGTGAGTGTGTGTGTGTGTGTGTATACATATTTGTATAGATGTATGTATGTATGTATGTATGTATATGATCTTTGTGAAATTTAGATCTCCTCTTTTAAAATGCTTGACACACACACAAATATTGCTTTAACTTTTATGATGTAGTATTCTAATGAGATCTTCTTTGAGTTCAATGAAAGGAGGTAGAGGCAAGACCAAGGCCTCTAAATCTATTTCTTGATCGAAGAAGATTGTCTTCTAGTTCTGGCTTGTTTCTTTAAAGCCAGCAAATATTTAGAATGTGTTGGCATCAATGCTTTCGTTACCTCTTTGACATTCTTGAATATTTGATTGCTTAGATTAGTGTGCTATTGTGAAAGGAAGAGGGAAAAGATATTATTATTATTTTATTAAGCCAGTTAAACATTTGTTTATTTTGTTAAGCCAGTAATTGTTTATTTTATTTTTTGATAAATATCACGAATATATTAAAGGCAAAGGCCACCAAGCATACAGGACGTATACAAATTTGCCTCAAAACGAGAGCACAAAAAAACAAGCACCCTTACCCTCCCTTAAGTGGGTGCTAGCCACTCCAAAAAACCTAAGAGTGAAGAGGACTCCTCTCCAATATACACCCTAGCCCAACTCCACAAGGTACAAACAAAAGAATTTTTGAGTTTTTGTATATTTAACACCCCTCCCTTGAAAGCTAACCTATTCCTTTCCTTCCATACTGTCCAAAAAATACACAACGGGATAGAATTCCAAATTTTTTTCCTCTTTTTCCCCACAAAGGGGCCCCTCCAACTGAATAATGCCTCCTTCACAAACTCTGGGAACACCCACTGAACCCCCACAAGGGCAAAAATAATTTCCCATAAGGCCCTTACCATTGTACAATGTAAAAGAATGTGATTTACACTCTCCTCTTCACAACCACACAAAAAACATCGGTTAGGAAACTGCCAGCCCCGTTTTTGAAGCCTATCCAGGGTGAGAATCTTCCCCCACGCGGCTTCCCAAGCAAAAAAAGCCGCTTTGGTTGGGACCTTGTCCACCCAAACGCCTCTATACGGAAAGTCGCAAGCATTGATAACAGACAGCCCATTATAGGCATCCTTCACCCCATACTTCCCATGGCCCCCCCCTTTCCAAAGCACCACGTCCTCCTCTGAAGATAGCTTGAAGTCCCTAAGCTTAAAAAGCAATCCTCTAATCAAGTCCAGCTCCCAATCATTAAAGTCTCTATGAAATCTAAGATTCCAACCTCCTGAACCACTGCTATGATCCCACATCTCATTAACCGTTGCATTCCTGTTGACCGCCATCTCATAAAGCTGGGGAAAAGAATGGGACAGCCTCTCATTCCCACACCACTGGTCAGACCAGAATTTTACTCTAGTCCCTTTCCCTACCTTAAACTCTGTATTCTCCCAACACCACTTAGCTTCCTTCATAATCTCCTTCCAAACCCCCACTCCATAATTACCGCGGGCTTCTTTAGTTCTCCACCCAAACTCTTCTTGACCATATTTCACTCCAATCATTAACCTCCAGAGATTCTCCTTTTCAACGACAAATCTCCAAACCCATTTACCTAACAAAGCTTTATTCAGGGAGTCAATCTTCCGAATGCCAAGGCCCCCCTTCTCCCTTCGAGTGCACACCACCTCCCAATTAATTAAATGGGCCTTCCTCTCCAAGCTGCCCCCTCCCCAAAGAAAGTCTCTTTGTAAGTTTTCGAGTCTCTTTACAACACTTTTCGGCATTTGGAAAAGGGACATATTGTAAATAGGAAGGCTGGCCATAGTACACTTGATTAAGGTGATGCGCCCTCCCTTTGAAATATAATGTCTTTTCCACTGGGCTAATCTCTTTCTCATTCTCTCCTCCACTCCATCGCAAATGGCGACAGCCTTGTGATGAGCACCAAGGGGTAGCCCTAAGTAAACAGTGGGCAGCAGTCCCACTTTACAACCAAGTTCCACAGCCAGCCCCTCAATATCCTCCACCCTCACCAACTGGAATTAAGACACTTTTATCAAGATTGATTCTCAGACCGGAAGCTGCCTCAAACCAAGCCAAAATCCAGCTTAGAACGGATACTTGCTCTTTGCTAGCTTCACAAAAGATGATCGTGTCATCAACAAAGAGCAGGTGGGAAACTATCATCTCCTCTTCCCCTCTCCCTCGAATTCTGCAGCCTAATAAGAAGCCCCCTTCAACCGCCCTTCTAATTAGATTGCTAAGAACTTCCATCCCCAACACAAAAAGATACGGGGAGAGGGGATCTCCCTGTCTTAGCCCCTTAGAATTCGAGAAGAAACCAGCCGGCACCCCATTGATCATGACTGAAAATTTGGCGGTAGAGATGCACCACTAAATCCACTCCACCCACCGCGGCCCAAAACCTATTTTGACCAGAACTTTCATGAGAAAGTTCCAATTAATGCTGTCATAGGCTTTCTGAATGTCCAATTTACAGATCAGCCCTTTCTCGTTCCTCTTGTGCCAAAAGTCGATCACCTCATTAGCAATAAGAGACGCATCCAAGATCTGCTTGCCCCTCACAAAGGCGTTTTGGTCCCCGGACACCACCTTATCTAACACCTTCTTTAGCCTATTCGCCAACACCTTAGCCAAAAGCTTGTACACACTCCCTAACAAGCTGATTGGCCGGAAATCACCCAAATCTTCAACCCCTCCTTTCTTAGGAATGAGGACTATAAAGGTGGAGTTAAGACTGTTAGCAAAAGAACGCTGGTCATAGAATTCTCTAAACAATTCCATAATCTCCTCCTTCACTAACTCCCAGCTTGATTGCCAAAAAGCAATTGTGAACCCATCCGGGCCCGGAGCTTTATCCCCATTCATACCCATTAAGGCTGCGTAGATTTCCTCTTCAGTAAATTGCACCTCCAGAGTTTCAGCTTCACTGGAACTTAGACATTTAAAGTGCAGCCCCTCAATATCTGCCCTCCAGCCTGGTTCTTCAGAAAGCACCTGCTGAAAAGCATTCACTATTCCCTCCTTCAACTCCTGCTCCTCCGTCATCCAAACTCCATTGATTTTTATTCTATCCAGAGAGTTATTCCTCCGGTGAGCATTAGCCATTCTATGGAAGAATCCAGTATTTCTATCTCCCTCCTTAAGCCACAATTCCCTTGACAATTGTCTCCAGTGGGTCTCCTCCAGTAAGACCCATTTTTTAAAGGAATCTTTGGCTTCTTTTTTCAGTTCAGTTTCACCTTTAGACAAACTCTTCTCCTTTTCCACCCCGTCCCAAAATTCCACTTGTTGCAAGGCTGAGTTCTTGTTAGCTTCCAACCTACCAAACACCTCTCTTTTCCACACTTTAATCTTATGCTTCAACACCTTCATTTTAGTGGCTAGTCTGACACTGGCCCTCCCTCTAACCTCAACTCCCTGCCACCATCCCCTAAGAAGATCCGTGAAGCCGTCAGCTTTAAGCCACATATTTTTGAACCTAAACGGGGACATACCTCTCCTTAACCCTCCCCCCATCAGCACAATAGGAAAATGATCTGAGGTCAGTCTGGGCAGCCTACATTGCACGACCTCACTGAAGTGGTCAAGCCAACTCTGGGTCACCAGGAACCTATCCAATCTGGCCCACGCCTGATTATTCCTCCCCCCACTCCAAGTAAGCATCCCTCCTTGTAATGGAAGATCAATGAGTTCTAGCTCATCAACAACTTGAGCAAACCTTCTCATTGCACTCGTTAATCTCCCCTGATTACTTCTTTCCCTCAGTGACAGGGTGACATTGAAATCACCCCCTATACACCATGGGTCCTCCCAAATGCCTCGGATTGCTCCTATTTCCTCCCACATCCACTCCCTGTCCTCTTTAGAAAATGGCTCATAAACCCCAGTAAACATCCAAACTAGTCCGTCTTCCACATTCCTCATCCTACAAGAAATTGAGAAGCTTCCCACTTCCATTTCCATTATTTCCAAGGTCCTCTTATCCCAGCAGATCAGAATCCCTCCCGCGGACCCCTGGGCATCCAAAGTACCCAGTTAAGAAACCTGCCAGTGCCTAAGCTTTGCACCAGTCCCTCTGTCATTGCCTGAATCTTGGTCTCCTGGAGACATAACAGATCCACTCTTTGACTCCTGATCATGGCCTTGATCACCTTTCTTTTTGAGCTGTCGTTAGCTCCCCGAACATTCCAGCTCAAGATTCTAAGCTTCATTTGACCACCATAATCTGACACCCTCCTACTATCATTCCACTCTTCTGCTTCTTTCCCCCATTGTAGTTAATAGAGCATTCCAGCCTTTTCAATTCCCTTTCAAACTTGGATTTTTCTAGAAGATTTTTGCTGTGGACCTTTTCCCTTCTCTTTCGGATTTTCATCAGAAACTCCAAAATTTCTTTCTCCAGACCTTCTGTAGAAAAACCCAAGAACTTGCTAAATTTGGCCAACTCACTTTCCTCCCAATTTTCCTCCTCCCATCCCTTTCCTTCACATGACATCGATTGGGCTAGCCTCAGCTCCTTACCATTGCTCTCCTTGTAGGCGCTTGGGCCCTCCCTCAAATCCCAGCGGCAGTCATTTTCCTCTTCTGGGGGTCCCAAGGGGAGAAGCATACGTAAGGGAGTTTCTCTCAGATGGGTTACCTTATCAACCCTAGAAATGTCGCAAAAATCCCCCAACGGGGTCCGACCAAAAAAGAAGAGAGAAGAAGGAGAAAGTCCAGATGCCATTAAACCACAAGGGATAGGAACACACCCGTACCTCGACGCTTCTTCAATTAGGGCGCAGTCAGTCCTTGACTTCTCCGCGAGATAGGGCTCCATTTCAGCTTGCCACCGCCTGCCATCATAATCCCAGAAAGGGAAGCCTTCAGCATCTGGTTCCTTCAGTCGACTTGGGCCAGCCCACACAAGAGGCAAAGCCACTCCAGATGGATCATGACAGTCTTTCCTCCCAGATAGCCCACCCGACTTAACGGACTCCATTGGCTTAAGGCCCTCTAAGAACGAAGGCCCTTCAGATGACGAAGACCCACTGGGGATCAGCCCAGCCTTAGGCAAAACAAACCCATCGGGCCTAACACCCAAATCAAGGCCACGGTGAGGCCCAGTAGGGCCAAGCCTCCCAAGCAAACCTTCTTGGTCCCCCAGACCCGGCTCATTTGGGCCTCGGGACCGAGCCCAAAGAGACCCCGACCCACCTGTCTGCTCCCTTGTCCCATCAGCAGACTGCAGGTGGGTCTCGAGCCTCGCGCCTTCCACCACTTCCACCACGCGCTTACCCGCGCGTGTAGCAACGTCACCCTCAACCCCACCTGCATCATCACCGTTGTTCTTTCCCCTCTTTTCAGCCGGCAACACTTTCATTACCGGCCTTACCTCCCACCATAGGACAAGCGAGTAACACACCCCCTCGACCCCAATTTCTAGCATGCTGGGGAGCTCCTCGCCGGATAGTTTCACCAGGATTCTTGCCCACTGCAACTCTTCCAGCCTCTCCGTTTGAGAATCAATCGCTAAGAACCCCCCGCATTTCTCCCCAACCTTTCTAAAGATGTCCCGATCCCACAGCGAGACGGGAAGCCCCACAATTCTCACCCAGGCCTCACTCTTCTCCTCTCCTTCTAACAGACATCCCGTCCTAGGGTTCCACTTCTCCAGTCGCAGTAGTGTCTTCCCTACCAAAATCCCTCCCATATTTAGGGCTTTATCGGCTTTAGCACTCATCTCAAACTCTAACAACACCTTACCCCTTTCCAACTTAGCCAAACCTAGATTACCCCTCAACCCCCACAGTCGAGCCATTTGATTCCCCCAACTCCTCAAATCCTCCCCCTTTACTGACTTCGGATCCCACACTCCAACAATGCACTGATCCAGCCTTTTTAGGTTTTGGCATAGTTCCTTGTGGTTTACTTCTACCCTAGCCACTGGCCTGCCATAACGTTTCTGTCCCTTCACCACTTCCACGTAGCTACTCCCCGCACATGGCACCACGACCAGCGCCTTAAGTATCTCCAACATCACAATCCAGCCCCCTTTCCCTCCATTTCCTTTGGGGATAAAAATATTAAACCTTTTCTTCTCCATATCCTCTACCCCCAGACGGATGAAGCTTCCGCCCTTATTTTCATCCCGCAACAGTGAAAAGGTCCTCCCTCTCTCCCTCCAATTTCTGACCCATTTGCCTGAACGGGTATCCTTAATACACAAGGCCAACCCTTTCACAACAAACCCTACGCTCTCCGGCCCCATCTTAATCCACGAGGAAACCCCTCTTTTCCTTTCCTCAATGAAGACTTGCGTTTTGCCTTTTTTTCTCTCAACCTCGATCTCGAAAGTCTTCGACTCCACCTCGAAGCTTCTCCTCCACCGGCTGGTACGAGCTTCCAGGCCACTGAGATCTTTCTCACCATCGCTCGCGCACAGCTCCGCTGGATCTCCTCCTCCCTTACTCACACTCACTCTCACTACAGCCCTCTCTCTCTCTCTCTCTTATTTTATTAAGCCAATGTAATGTTTATTTTATTAAGCCAATGCAATGTTTATTTTATTAAGCCAATTAAGCCAATGCTCCAATGCTTATTTTATTATGCCAATGTTTCTTTGTTTGGTGTTGCTATGTCCATTCTAATGTGTGAAATGAGGCTATATATTTGTATAGATGTATGTATCTATATGATCTTCTTTGTGAAATTTAGATCTCCTCTTTTAAAATGCTTGTCACACACAAATATTGCTTTAACTTTTATGATCTAGTATTCTAATGAGATCTTCTTTGAATTCAATGAAAGGAGGTAGAGGCAAGACCAGGGCCTCTAATTCTATTTCTTGATCAAAGAAGATTGTCTTCTAGTTCTCAGTTGGTTGTATGGCTCATTTCTTTAAAGCCAGCGAACATTTAAAATGTGTTGCCATCAGTGCTCCTGTTACCTCTTTGACATTCTTGAATATTTTACCGCTTAGTTTGTGTTGTTGTGAAAGGAAGAGGCAAAGGATGTTTTTTTTTGGATAGATAAAGAGAATTATAATAAACAGAAAGAGGAAACACCAAACTAGTGCCCTCTAGATATACAGAGAGTATACAAAAGCAACCCACAGACTCGAAACCAAGGAAGGGGAAAAAAACAACAACCCCTACCCTTACTTAGAGCCTAGCCATTCAAAAAAGCTAGCAAGAGAAAAATGGCTCAAAACTATAAACACCCTAACCCAAGACCAAAGATTACATACAAAAGAATGTTTCAGCCTTTGGAGTGAAAGCACCTCATTCCCAAAAACCAACAAATTTCTTTCCTTCCAGACTGACCAAAATATACATAAGGGGGCCATTTGCCACGCCTTTTTACGGGTTTTCCCCACAAACGCTCCATGCCATCCAAGAAGAGGCAAAGGATGTTGTTATTATTATTATTATTATATTAAGCCAATGTTTCTTTGTTTGGTGTCCCCATGTCCATTTTAACATGTGAAATGAGGCAAATAACAATTCTTTAATTCTTACAGTAAAAAATAAATGAAAGTCTACTAGAAGTTATAGAATAATGAGATTATAGAATTATAAACTACATAGATAAAATAAGTTAATAATAAGCGATGCTGCAAAAAATGAATAGCCTTGTTAGTTTGCTTAACGAAACACAATATAAAGGCTTTTAATTTTTAAACATAATGTGTCATTGGTTTTTTGGCAAAAAAAAATTGAGAAAGCAAAAAAAAAAAAAAAAAAAAAAATTGAAATATTTTTATTGGTAATTACACAATATTAAGTCCATTAAGAATATCCACTTACCTTTTTAAACTTTCTTTCATGAATAATCTCATTTTTCCTAAATTTTTCCTCCCCTATAATTTCACATCATCCACCGAGCACATGGATTGTTCATGTTAAAAAATTTATTACTGAATTCAAATTTTGAGGACAAAATAGGAAGAGATTAGCTATCTGCTATAAAGAAATTATCTTTATGGTTAACAAATTGTTTTTTTTTTAGATAAGTAAGCAAAAATTGTATTAAAGGGCAAACCGCCATAAAGCATACAGGGATACAAACACAGCCACACCCCAAAAAACAAAAGAAACAAGCAGCCTCAAACGGCCCTTAAGTAGCCGCTAGCCACTCCAAAAAGATTAAAAGCGAAGAGGACTCCTCTCGCATGTACACTCTAGCCCAACTCCACAAATTACAAACAAAATAATTTTTGAGTTTCTGTATGTCTATATGGTTAACAAATTGTTGTGTGATAAAAATTTATCTAGTGTGGGGTTCTAGATTTATCACTACCTTGTACAATCAACATAAAATAGATAGTTTTTTAAGGATAAAATTCAAATAGGGAAGAAATATAGTTCTGGTTGAATGGCTATCTCATACAACCAGAAAAACATAAATAGTTTTTGAAGGAGAAAATTACTTAGTTGGTAAACACTCTTATTTATAAAGTAGAAATTATCTTTTGAAGGATGAATTGTTATTCCAGTGGACCTAGAATGAGGCAAATATCCATTTGTTGCAAAGATGGAAATAATGTGGAAAATGATTAACTAGATCTATGATATGAATGATTTGATTTGTATTTGATAGACCTGTGTTGGGTAAGAGAAGATATTTTAATGTGATCTAAACTTTATAAAAAAATAATCTAATTTTGGCACTTCTTGGAATATTTATATACCCATCTTGTATATCAAAAAGAAAATTAAGACAACAAAGGCTGAGTGGCTGAGTTTTTGGTGGGAAGGTGCAGGTGGCAAAAATGGGATCTGAAACAGCGCTTCCCAAATGGGCATCAGAGCCTTGCATGATGGGCATTGATGAAGCTGGACGTGGCCCTGTCTTAGGTTTTTGCTTTCCCCTATTTTTTAGTCATTCCATTACTTCTTGTGAGACTTTGTTTTATATGTTTTTTTCTTTTTCAGGACCAATGGTTTATGGATGCTTGTACTGTGCCTGCTCATACCACAACACCCTTTCTACATTGAACTTTGCAGGTTTTGGCTTCAGACACCCTTTTCTGTACTCTTTCTTCAGTTTCAAAGCATGTGTTATTTATATTAGCCATTAATTTATTTTGCTGGAAATTAATTTTCAAAGCTTAAAACATCATTTGGAAGCAATTACAGAGCCTGTTCAAATGTGGATGCTTGAAATTTGCTTGAATTGCATGTGATAGGATCATGATAACGTTAAATCAACTTGGCGTGTGTTGTGAATGAGGGAATGTGAGAATGTGGGACAGATCTATGATGAAATGTTGAGTAGAAAAGTTGTTTCTTGGAACTAATGATTTGGAGTTGTCCTATGATTGGAAATTGTAGAACCATGTGGAGATTGTTTGAGGAGATGTCTAGATACATGTTGTGTCTTGGAATGTGGTGATTGGTTGTTTTGTCAACAGTTAGAAGTCCGCATGATGTAGGACAACCCTAGATGGTTGCCTACACTCAAAAGTAGGTGGGTTAGGGTTTTGTTTTAGGGTGTAAGGAGAGGAATAAAAAATAAAGTTTATGATAGAGAAAAATAAGATAAAAAAGAAATAGAGAGAAAGAAGAAACGATGAAGAAAAGATGGAAGATCTTAGAGTCTCACTAAGGCCTTCTAGGAGTCTCACCTAGAAGAAAATCAATAGAGTCTCACCATTGAGGATTGCAACAGTTGCAATGAAAAAAATAATATTATTAATATTAATCAATTCATTTCTTTGATTTACATTGATTAGCTTATTTATAGGTTTCTCTAAGAAATCCAAAGTCTACTAAGGCTCTAATAACCTATCATGACTCATATTCTAATTATATTATAACTTAATTAGCTAATCCTAATTTAATTCCAACTAATACTAATTTGACTCTAATTCCCTCTCTTGATATATATCTTAGGGATTCATCCTCATCAATTCCCCTCAACTTGAAAAAAACTTGACCTCGAGTTTTAGGTGATTTTCCACGGTCAATTGAAATTCCAAGCAATGCCTTCCACCATTTCTTTCTTCGTCGTCTCTTTATCGTGCTAAGACAGGATCTCAATATCTCTTGAACTTGTTCAATTTCATGCAAGACATACTAGACTTCGAAAAACTTTTTGATGTTGTAAAACAAGTTGATAATTCTCGGAATAATTATGTGTCTTCAACAAGCTTGTGGAGAGTTGCTTCCCATACTCTTTTTGTAAATTGTCTTGTAGAGGAATAAGAGTTTTGAATTCCCTATATTCAAAATAAATTTCAGCAAATTCATCATGTTTGCTCAACCATGATAATGTCTTGCCTTGTGAAGTCAAACATTGGTACTTCTGAAGCTTCTACAACTTCTTTGAGCTTTTTTATTGGTTGACCTAGGATTAGTTCCATCACCTCTTGCATTCTAGATTCATCATATGATTTCTTCCTCCTTACTAGTAACTTCGACTTGCTTCTTAATAAGAGTATGATGGCTCTTCTAGTTTCAAGGATGCTAATTTTTCCTTTGGCTGCCTAAGTGGTGGAATTTCCTTCATTGGATGGAGGATCTTCTTACGCTCGTTGCACACAAGTGTCTTAAGTGTTTTCATATCCATCATGTTGGACTTTCATAAAACAAGCCATGGTCTTCCAAGCAAAATAGGACTTACTTTTATGGGTAAAACCTCACACCATACAAACTCTTCAAAGTCCTTACCAAAAGGGAATGTCACAAAGTAGTGAAAACTTACTGGGATAGAGGTGTCATTAACCCATGCTACTCAGAATGGATTAGGATGTCTTTCTGTTTTAAGGTTTAACTTCTCAACAAGTTCTTGCGAAGCTATGTTCAAACTGCTACCTCCATCAATGATCATGGTGCATAATCTCCCTTGGCAAGAAATACGTGTTTGGAAAATGCTAGTACGTCGTCAATCTTCTTCTCCTTTTACCTTTGGGACAACTAATAAAGGTTGCACTACAAGACTATGTCCTTCCATCATACCATCATAGTAGTCACGTTCTTCATTAATTTCATCTTCATTGTGGGTCTCTTCTTCCTTTGGGTAACTCTCCAATTCAAATTCTGGTTCTTCAACACAAAAGTGTAAACCTTTGGTTGGGCACACAACAACATAATGATCATGCCCACCATACTTAAAGCATAAAGGAGTCATGTCTACTTTTCTATCTTCAATACTCATTGAAGTTTTACCCTTTTTACCCATCTTTATGAGCCATATTCGAAGTCTGTTGAGTGTTGCCTGCACCATTCGCATGATTAGAAGTTCTGAAGCTTGATGTGCTTAAAGGTTTGCTTGCTGTTCGGTTGGAGAAAGTGCTCCCTATTTGTGAACTTGACTTTTGGAAACCCAAAATTTAAGGCCTTCTTCTAGTTTGAGGGCTAGTTGATAAACATCGTCTACGGTATAAGTGTGTGCAACTATCATCTCAAGTTGAATATCCATTCGAAGTCCAACTTTATAATGGGTTGCAAGCTGAGCATCACTTTCCCACACTTTCCTACACTTGTTACCTTGCTCAATACAAAATTGTTACCTTGTTTAAGGGAAAACAATTTTGTATACATAAGTTGTTCATAATCAATTGGGAGAAAGTGCTCCTTCATCTTCAACTTCATCTCGTCCCATGTGTCTATAGGTGGTTGGCCAGTTCTATGAAGTTGATTCTCAATATTATGTCACTATAGATATGCTGCTCCTTTCAACTTTGTCTTCACAAAACGAACTTTCTATTTTCGGACATTGCATACCAATCAAAGTAATCTTCCATTGACATAATCCAATCAAGAAAAGCTGTTGGATTTAGTTTTCCATAAAATTCAACGACTTCAAGGCGTACCCTTTTTGTCACATCATCATCTTGCTCAAAGAGTTTGCCCCTTCTTTGATTCCCCATCATAAAATTGTCTTGTTCTTTGCGTGATTGACTTGGCGATTGTCTAAATTGATGACTTGCAATCTCATCTTCAATTGGTCATTTTTCTTGACTCTTTTCTAATAACTTCATGATCTCATCAAGTTTCCTATTTAGTTGTATTAGAGCATCTTGATGGGATTGTTGTGTGGCTGAAATTTCCTCCAAGCGTATTGCAGCGACATCTTGATTATTAGAAGTTTTTTTGGAACTCATGCTTCCATAAGTTGCTTTGCTCAATTGCATATGCCTTCAAGCTAAGAACTTTCGCTCCGATACCAAGATTGATGTAGGATAACCCTAGATGGTTGCCCACACTCAAGGGTAGGTGGGCTAGGGTTTTGTTTTAGGGTGTAAGGAGAGGAATAAAGAATAAAGTTTATGGTAGAGAAAAATAAGATAACAAAAGAAATAAAGAGAAAAGAAACGATGAAAAAAAGTTGGAAAACCTTAGAGTTTCATTAAGGCCTTCTAGGAGTTTCACTTAGAAGAAAATCAATGGAGTCTCATCATTAAGGATTGCAACATTTGCAATGAAAAAAATAGTATATTATTAATATCAATCAATTTGTCTATTTGATTTACGTTGATTAGCCTATTTATAGGTTTTTTTAAGAAATCCAAAGTCTACTAAAACTCTAATAACATTTTTTTTTTTTTTTGATAAGTAAACAAGATACGCATTAAAAAGAGGCTAAAGCATACAGGGAGTATACAAGGCGGCTAAGGCCTCAAAAAAGAGTAACAAGACCAGAAAAGATTCACCTCCCCTTAAGTGGATGCTACCCACTCCAAAAAGCCTATAAGGGAGAGAGACTCCTCGCCTAAATACAATTTGGCCCAGCTCCATAAGTTACAAACAAAAAATACACAACGGTATGGATTTTCAAATCTTTTTCCTTTTCTTCCCTACAAAGAGGCCCCTCCAGGTAGTTAAGACCTTCTTTACAGTTTCTGGAAAGACCCATTTAACATCTACTAACCCAAGAATAATATCTCACAAAGCTCTAACTACTATACAGTGTATAAGAATATGATTTACATTTTCTTCTTCACAACCACACAAAAAACAACAATTAAGAAGTTGCACCCCTCTTATTTGGAGCCTATCCAGAGTGAGCACTTTCCCCCACGTCGCCTCCCAAGCGAAAAAAGCAACTTTAGTTAGCACCCTATCCACCCAAATGCACCTTGAAGGAAACACTGTGTCATTAGGATTGGCCAGCAAACTATAAGCTTCCTTGACCCTGAACTGACCATTTCTTCCTCGCCTCCACATAACTGATACTTCCTCCAAAGAAGGCCTATGACCCCTCAAGATATATAGCAAATTCCCAACCATATCCAACTCCCAATCATTAAAGTCTCAAAAAGTTTAAGTTCCAGCCTCCTTGACCAGAATTTTGATCCTACATCTCCTCAATCGTTGCATCCCTATGCGCAACCATAACAAAGAGGTAAGTGAAGCAATGGGATAGCGGTTTATCAGTGCACCAAATATCTTTCCAAAATCTGATTTTGGTGCCCTTCCCAGCTAGAAACACCAGGTTATCCCAGCACCAATCAGATTCTTTCAAGATCTCCTTCCAAACCCCTACTCCAACCGCCCCATTAGCCTTCTTTGACCTCCAACCACGATCCTCTTACCCATACTTCGTTGTGATCACTTGCTTCCAAAGATTATCTTTTTCGCAAGCATACTTCCAAATCCACTTACCAAGCAAGGCTCTGTTCAGCATGGCTATTTTCCTTAGGCCTAGCCCACCCTTGTTCTTGTCTGTGCAAACCACATCCCATTTAACTAGATGAATTTTCCCCTCCAAGTTTCCTCCCCCCCATAGAAAGTTTCTTTGAACTTTCTCTATTCTTTTAGCAACAATCTTGGGCATTCGGAAAATAAACATTTGGTATATTGACATGCTAGCCAAAGTGCTTTTTATGAGGGTGATCCTCCCCCCTTTGGAAATGTACTGCCTTTTCCAAAGCGCAAGTCTCCTCCTTACTCTCTCTTCCACCCCATCTCACATAGAAGGAGCCCTATTAGGAGCCTCTAGTGGGAGTCCCAAATATTGAGAGGGCAAGGATCCCACCCTGCAACCTAACTCGACTGCCAACTCTTGAATCTCCTCCACTTTTCCAACTGGGATGATTTCGCTTTTGGCTAAATTAATCCTTAGGCTTGAAGCCGCTTCAAACCAGAGTAGAATCCAACTTAAGTCAGTTAATTGCTCCTTGCTTGCCTCACAGAACACTATTGTGTCATCAGCAAAAAATAAGTGGGAGATGTTCAAAGTGGGTCTACTACCACCCCGAATGGTACACCCTGATAAGTATCCCCCCTCCACAGCTCTCCTAATGAGGACATCCAACACTTCCATTCCCATAACAAAGAGATAGGGAGATAGAGGATCTCCTTGTCTAAGCTCCTTAGTACTAGGGAAAAACCAGCTGACACTCCATTAACTAGAATTGAGAATTTGGCTGAGGACAAACAACTCCACATCTACCCCAACCACTTAGCCCCAAAGCCCATTTTTTGTAAGACCTTCAACAAAAATTTCCAATAAATGCTGTCATAAGCTTTTTCTATGTCCAATTTGTATATAAGACCCTTCTCTTTTCTTTTCTGCCACGAATCTATCACCTCATTAGCAATTAAGGACGCATCAAGAATTTGTCTTCCTGTTACAAAAGCATTTCGGGCAGTGGAGACCACCTTACCAATCACTTTCTTGAGCATGTTAGCTAGAACTTTAGTCAAAAGTTTATAGAGCCCCCCCAAAAGGCAGATAGGTCTAAAATCTCCAAGATCCTCAACCCCACTTTTCTTAGGAATCAAGACCAGAAAAGTATTATTAAGGCTCTTAAGGAAAGAGCTATGCTCATGAAACTCTTTAAACATATCCAAAATCTCCTCTTTAGTAAAATCCCAAGCGTTTTGCCAAAATGCTATAGTAAAGCCATCCGGACCAGGGGCTTTATCCCCATTCATCTCCATCAATGCCGTATGAATCTCAGCCTCTGTGAAGGGGACCTCCAAATTCTCCGCTTCTTGTTGGCTGATGTGATCAAGTTGAAGTCTTCCAATATCCGCCTTCCATCCCATATCTTCAGAAAGCATCTGCTGAAACGTGTTAACAATTCTTTCCCTCACCTCCTGCTCCTCTGATAGCCACTCCCTATTAACCTTAACTCTGTCCAATATGTTGTTTCTATGATGTGCACTTGCCATTCGACGGAAGAAATCCGTGTTTCTGTCCCCCTCCCTTAGCCAAATCTCCCTTGAGAGTTGTCTCCAATGGACTTCCTCCAAAAGCACCCACTTTTTATAACTTTCTTTTGCTTCTTTTTTTAATTCTATTTTCTCCACAGTCAAGTTTCTCTCGCTTTCCACCCGATCCCAGAAATCTACTTGTTGTAGGGCTGAAGATTTGTTGCATTCCAGCCTCCCAAAAACCTCTCTATTCCATACTTTCAACTTCTTTTTGATTTCCTTCATTTTAGCAGCCAATCTATAACTAGCACTGCCCCTGACTTCGATCCCCTACCACCAGGTTTGAACAAGGTCTTTGAATCCCTCAACCTTAAGCCACATGTTTTCGAACCTAAACGGAGTAGGGCCTCTTCTTACCCCACCCCCCACTAGTACAATTGGGAAATGATCAGAAATTGGCCGAGACAGTCTGCTCTGGGTAACCGCACTAAATTGATCTAACCAACTAGGGGACACAAGAAACCTGTCCAATCTCGCCTATGCCTGGTTATTGAGACCCCCATTCCAGGTGAACTCTCCCCCCTATAGTGGAAGATCCACTAGCCCTAGATCATTAACAATCTCAGCAAATCTCCTCATTGCTGAATTTATTATCCTCTGACTGCTCCTTTCCCTTTGGAATAGGGTGATGTTGAAACCCCTCCCTAAGCACCAGGGATCTTCCCAAAGGCCTCTAATCGCCCCAAATTCTTCCCACATGCCATCCCTTTCCACTTTGGTAAACGGACCATAAACTCCCGTGAACACCCAAACAACCCCATTTTCTATAATCTTGAATCTACAAGACAGAGTGAATTGGCCCTCCTCCCAATCCAGGATATCCAGGGACCTCTTGTCCCAGCAAATTAGAATACCGCTCGTAGCCCCCTCCGCATTCAAAGCTCTCCAATCTAAAAATCTCCCAGAGCCTAAACTTCTCACAAGACCCTTCGACATAGCCTGAATTTTTGTCTCCTGTATACATATTAAATCCATCCTCTGATTCCTTGTAAAAGACTTAATAATTTTCCTTTTAGAGCTATCGTTTGCTCCCCTCACATTCCAACCCAGAACTTTTAGCTTCATTGGACAACTACAATTTGATTCCCTTTGCCCTGTGAAGGGCCTTTCTGCTTATTCCCCCCCTCATAGTTTACAGAGCATTCCAACCTCTTTAATCCCTTTTCGAACTTTGACTTCTCCAGAAGCTCTTTGCTATGAATCTTCTCCTGTCTCTTTCTGATTTTAATTAGAAAGCTCAGGATTTCCTTTTCCAAACCCTCCGTTGAAAATCCTAAAAATTGGCTGAATTTTGCCAAATTGCTTTCCTCCCATTTTTCCTCTTTCTCCTTTCCCGCAACTTGGTTCTCAAGCGTGCCAGAATCCCCCTCCGTACCCCTGACTTTATCTCTGTTTCTATTGGCTTCTCCCAAGTCCTAGCAACCATTATCATTCTCAGTAGGCCCCTCATACACTGTTAACCATATTGTTTTATCACCCCATGATTCCTCCTCTATGCCCCCTGAACGATTGAAAGACTCCCCCTCTGGAGCCCAATCAGAATGAAGAGAAAGAAGATGAGATATCCCCAATACCCTTTTTCCCCTAGAATGGAAAGACGAATCATACCTCAAAGCTTCCTCTTCAAGCGCTCGGTCCGTCACTGAGAAGCAAGCATTCATTTGCTGCTTCCTGAGATCCTCTGATTCCCAGACCACAAGAGGCTCCTTCTCTGAATTGGGCCCACTTCTGGAAATGAAGTAGTCCAAAAGGCCGGCCTTCTCTTGAGGGTCCTTACTTGGGGCTTAGGGATTAAGCGCGACTGGGCCAGCCCTTTGCATACCTTCAAAACCACTCAGCTTTTGGCAGCCCATTTTTGTAGTCCATCTCCTTGACGATGGGCCTACTTTTGATCCATCATCCTCCTTTGCTGCTTCTTTTGATTTTGAGCCCAAGTATCCATTAGCCACAGCAGGCCCATTAGCCCTCTTCGCCTCTTTAAGGCCCACGATTGGGCCTAATGGGGACAACCCAGATGCTTGCCCATCTGTGAGGGCCCATTCCCGGATCATCGGGCCATGAATCCGGTTTCCCAATTCCCGGTCCGACCCATTCTCTTGCGCACCCCTCACATCATTTGGTAGGTTCAGCGTCTTGAGCCTCGCACTTACCAGCTCCTCCACGCGCTTCTCCGCGCGTGAAATCACATCACCCCTAACCTCGTCACTCTTTCAACCAGACGCTTCACTGTGTTTCATCCTCACCACCGGTTTGATCTCCCACCATAGCGACAGGACATAGACATCTCCCTCTACTTCAATTTCCAGCACACTCGGCCTAAAGTCTCCTCTCGTTTTGACCAAAAGCCTGGCCCATTGAATCTCCCCCATCGTCTTTGTCTGATCATCGACTGCTACAAAACCCCCGCATTCTTCCCCTACTCTTTTTAAAATCATCGGACTCCACAGCGAGATTGGAAGCCCAAAGATTTTGACCCAGACTTCATTTTCTACCTCCTCCTCTGCCCAAGAACCCGTCCTAGGGTTCCATTGTTCCAGCCCTAATTGGAGCCCTCCCAACACTCTGCTCCCTAAGGATACGACGCGTCTTGCTTCTTTCAGATCTTCAAATTCCAGCAAGACCCTACCCTTCTCCAATTTAGCCAGCCCTAATTTTCCTTTTAGGCCCCAAGAATTTGCCCATAATCTTCCCAATATCTCCAGGTCCTCTTCTCCCTCTGTTCTGGATTTCTAGCTCGCAACAATACAGTGCTCCAACTTCTGCAAATTTCCTAGAGTTTCCTCCCTTTTAACCTTCACATTGATTGAGTTTGAATCTTTCCAGCTTGTTCTCTTGACTACTGCCGCATACGAGCTCTCCAGGGCAGATTTTCCTGCGACCCTTACTTCCTGCATGTTTGCTTTTCTGCTAATAGATCCTTCCATTTGATGGATTTTCTCCGCCATAGTCACCCATCCCCTTTTGTCCCCTGCCTCTCGGTATGAAGATACAAAATCTCTTTCTTTCCAAATCAACAACCCCTAACCTTAGAAACCATCCCGCTCTGTTAAACACACGTGTTAGGGAATACGATTTCCCCTTGTCCTTCCATCCCTTTCCCCATTTCCCTTCTTTCTCGTCCTTTATGCAGTGGATTAGGCCCTCCATGAAAAGCCCTAGACTTTCCGACCCTAATCGGACCCATGACGAGACCCCTCTCTTCTTCTTCACGATGAGAAACTGGGGTTTCCCTCTTCTTTCATCGAGGACGATCTCAAACATCTTGGACTCCACCGTGAAGCTACGCTCCTTCCTTCTTTTTCAAGTCGTCTCGCTATTCTCTCCTTCTTCTCCATTGCACGCTCTCTCACTCTCTCTCTCACCCTCTCTCTCACTCTCTCCCATGTTCTCGTTATTCATAAACTTTAATTATGAAGATTGCCAACTTACTAGAACTCTAATAACATATCATGACTTAAATTCTAATTATATTATAACTTAACTAGCTAATCCTAATTTAATCCCAACTAATACTAATTCGACTCTAATTCCCTCTCGTGATGTATATTTTAGAGATTCATCCTCATCACCGCAAAGGTGTTGGAGTTGTTTAAAATAATGCAAGTTTTAGGTGAGAAGCTAAATAAGGTGGCTATAGTTGTTTTTTTATTGATAAGTAAATAAGGTGGCTGTAGTTGTTGTGCTTCTAAATTGTGCTCATTTGAGGCATTGGAAGTAAGTTGATGGATCTGCAACTACATTTGTAGGAAATAATTTAAATTGTAGTAATGTCTCATGTAGAGGGTCTACCATGGATCCATAGTGGTTGGTGTCAGGTTCAATACCATGGTCCCTTCTCTTTGCATAAGATCCCTTGCTTTTCTCCGCCAGCCCTAAATGGCTGCAAGCAGGCAACATGCCATCTCTATGAAATTATTATTATTATTATTATTATTTTATTATTTTATTATTATTATTATTTTTTCACTTATTCTTAGAAGAGATGCAACATTATGAGCTATTCATGGAACTGAAAATGAGATTTTCATCTCATACGACTCCTCGTTAAATTCTTTTGAAGTCATTGAATCTCAGTTATTTCTCAAAAAGAAGAAAATAGAGGATCTGTTGAATTTCAAGTATTGAGTTTCACCAATAAGATATGAAGACTTAAATAAACGATCTTATCATAAATCCATTGTGGTCTTCTCATTTGTTAAAACCTCTCAAGTACTCCTCATAACCATGCATTGCAAATGAGAGCATTCTACACACACACACTTTACCAAGGCATTCTCTACAAAACTTGTGAAGCTACTTTGATCACTTGGGTTTTACATACATGTCTACAAGCTACTAGCAAGGGCCAATTTGCATATTCATACACATAAATAATCACATTCATACTTTTGTATCCATATCCATGTAACTATCCAATACCATATCCATACAATATCACATTTGTGAAAATATCCAGTACCACATATATCTTTCCTAATTCTTAGTCCTTTGCTGAAGCCATATGTGATACCATATATAAAATGCCAAATATCCAATCCATTTTTTTCAATTTTAATCCTCTACTCATTAGGGGAATGACAATCACTCACTTTAGTCCTTCTTTCAATCACCATTGGAGATGCTGCCACTAATAAGAAAAATCTAAGCTACCAACGACAAATAAGAAGAGGATTATTAGTGCCTTGGTGATGGTTGAAAATTGAAAGGTGGTAGGCTGTGTGCTAGTGTGATTGTTCCTCCCTCTAATCCTCTTCTTTGTTGTTGATGGATTGAATTTTCTTATCAGCGGTGACATCTCTATTAGTGTTGAGAGTAAGGATCAAAGTTAGTGACTACATTCTATTAAGGATGTAGCAAAGGATTAAGAATTCAGAAAAAAAAAGGATCGGATATTTGCTGTTGTATATATGGTATTGTATGTAAGACTTGAGTTGATTATGAATTGGGAAAGAAATATGGGTATTGGATATTTATATGAATATGGTGTTGAGTATTGATATGGATATGAGTATGTAGAAATGGTGTTGGATAGTTATATGGATATAGATATTGATTGGCATTAAAAATGCATGATTTATTATACTTATTTATTATGAATTGCATCACTCATAATCCATAAATCATTCCATTTAGTTAATTTTATTACCAACATTGTTTCTAGGTAAATTGATGAGTTTGTGCAAGTTTTGCTAGAAAATGAGATGAAAATCATGTTGGAAGAAGAAGCAAGTCAGTGGGCAGCCAACTTTGCAACCCCCCATTCCTCATTAACTTTGCCATCCCCTTCATGAAGTCTCCAAGACACCCCCTAAAGTGCCCTGTGTCACCCACTTTGCTATCCCTTGCTTGCACCAATTCCCTATTCCTCCTTCCTTCATTAAGTTTGCAACCCAGGCATTTGTGCAACCTAGCTTTGCAACCCACTTTGCTACCTCCTTGCTTTCATTGACTTTGCAACCTTGGGAGCTTATATCGCAAGGGTTGCAAGACTTCCCCAAACAATCTCTCTCTTGTCACTCTCAATGAGTGGCTAGATTCAGGAGTTAAGGTGAGGGAAGAGGAGGTTGAAGCATTTCATTCTTTCTACTCTTAGCATAAAGGGAACCTCGATACCTCATAAACCTGATTTGACTCATTCACCTTAGCACTAGGTTTAATCTTGCTGAGATAACATCCCATTCTTGTTGCTATCATTCACTGGTTGCTTGGAAAGACCTTAAATCGAGAATTGATGTTGGAGTAGCAATTAGGGTGCAAAGTCTCTTCATAGCATGACTTAGGTTGGTATATAGGTAATTAGTTGAAGGTGGTCAACAGAGAAAGGATGTAAAAAAATGAGTGTTTGGTGTCTATGAAAGATATGGGTTGCATGTCACCATGTTGTGAATAGGTAGGAAGGAACTTCAACTAACTCGAACCTTGACATTTTTCATTTATTTGCGTATCCATTTTAATGAGACGCCCATACCCTTTTTTTATTTAGGAACCTTATCCTAGACACATTGCATTGCTTTGCCATGACTTTATAATCGTTTAACCCTTAAGGAAAAACAACACCAAACTCTTGTTGAGTACTACAATACATAGTCCTTGTGCTTCGGAACTTGATTGCTTCGTAACACATAGAATAACATGTGCTACTAGGACAAAATGGAGGGTCTACACCTAGGCATATCGAACCCTCAATAAGGTCTCGAAAATAGCTCTCTAGGGTATGCAATCCATCTTATATTAGTTTAAAACCAAGTCATCTTTTCATATTACCTTCAATTTTGATGATTGACTAGAACTTCTCTTGAACTTGACCCATCTTAAACAATATTGGTCTTCGTGGTTGATCATGTGAACTCAAGTTGGCATTAAACTTATTCTAAAACCATACAATGAACTTGTCATGGAATTGCTGACAATTATAATGAGCATAAGTCTGTGCAATTTTAATGTGAAATTAATCTTTAGCCCATATGATGTGACAATCGCCTAAGTAATCGTGATGCTTCTTTAGAGAAGCCTCAAGTATTTGAAGGGCTAAATGCTAGTCTTAACCAATGGAAGATGCTAATCTATCTAAATTCTCTTGACATGGTAAAAGCTAGTAGAACAAGTGTCTTCTCATCGAACAACCTTGTTTGCAACCTAGCTCTTTTCTTGGTTTAGTACGGTTCATGAATCCTCAATTGACATTATCATGGGCTTTGTTGAAATATAGCTTAAGAACAATCCTTCTTAGACAACTTTGTCATTACGAATTTCCTTATCCTAAACAAAGTCACCTTAAGAGGGGCTATGGCCTCATGATGCCTTTTGGAAGAATCTTTGCAATGATCTTATTTATAGCCAATGAGCTGATGGGTTTAAAATCCTTGATTTTAACAACCTTCCCTTCAAGGATGAGAGGGATGAAAGTTAGAGCTATAATTGATATTTGATTTTGGATAAAATGTTGAAGAAGGGAAATTTGTCTTCTTGGTTCTTATTTTGGTCTTTCAGATGTCTTCATCAACACCAAATTAAAGAGTAAAATGGCCATTATACCTGCTCTGTATGAACTAGTTGGTCTATACTGTGGATTTTGTTTATAATGGTTATTATGAGCTGGTTGACCTTGCTAATTAATATCCATAAAAGTGATTGTTTACCTCCAGTCACTTAATCTTTTTTTTTTCTTTTTCCATTTTCAGATTCAAAGACTCTAAAAGAAGAGAAGAGGGAGGAATTGTTTGAAAATTTAAAGGCTGATGAATCCATTGGATGGGCTGTTGATGTCATAGATCCATGGGAGCTCTCAGCTAAAATGCTAAAGAAGTTAGTAAAGTATAATAACTTGTAACCTTGTGCTAGATTGCAGCTTTGTAACATGATTATTTTTTTCTTTTGTTGGCAGAAACAAGATAAATCTAAATGAAATATCTCATGACTCTGCAATTGGCCTCATCACTAGGGTCCTAAACATGGGAGTTCTTTTAACTGAGGTAACATTTTTAACTTGTATGAGATTATTCCTCTCAAATATGTTTCTAGAGTTTAGGCTATAAAAAAAAACGTGTTTCCAAAGTTCAGGTGTGATTCTAAATAGTTAAACATTCCAAGTATTGAGCATAGGGTGAACAAATGGGATGTAGCAATAAAGCTATCAGATTTTGACTATATTCCTTAGGGTTTTGCAGTTGGACGCAATCTTATAAAGAAGTTGTGCTTACATCAACTAGAAGTAATTAATCAACTACAATTTCAAAATTATATGTAGAGAAAAGCTCACTCCGTAGAATTAAAATCTGCAGTGGATTAGCTGTAAAATTTAGAGAGTGCTAACTGAATGAAAATATGATTTCTCAAAATAGTAACTGGGTTACATTTTCTTTTGCTTCTCAAGATAGCAAAAGGGATATATGTGTCTTTGCTCTTTAAGTTGGATTATTTGGCAATGACTTATCAAGAATATGCCTATCAACATAGCATATGTGTGGTTGTGATATGGTTGAGCAACCCAATTTTCATGCTATACTTGCTTTTTTTTTTTTTTTGGATAAAAAAAATTCATTTTAATAAAAGAGAATAAAAATATAAAGCAAGAAAAGGAAGGAGGGAAGGAATCTCTGAGATGCCCTACGACTAAATTTTGTACTGCACAACCATAGGTAGTTCTGCATGTGCCCGTTGATCCAGTTGGTTTCAGACTAGAGTCACTTCGTCGGATAAGCTGGAATGGTGTTGGGACTCTCTTGACTTAATCTTTTAATTCATTATTGAATTCTCTCCTAGAGCTGCAGAACTCACGAGGAAACGTTGGTCAGAACCACATGGGCATGTTTCTCAAAGGATGAGAGGTCCTTCAAGTACACTGATTATATTCTCACTTCTTTTCACCCTCTTTTAGGGGTACACATTGTACTTTTACTTCTCTCCTCTCTTTTTCTATCCCTCTTCCTTTACTTCTACTCTCTTTCAAGAGTCCTCACCAAACTGAGGTTGTTTGTTACTGTTTTTTCATTCATTGTTTTGTAAATCTCTTTTTCTAGCTTTCAGTTACTTCTGACAGCAATTTTTGCTTTTTTAGATGTTGGTTAATTTTTTGAAAATTTTGTTCTTATGCTGTGTGGCGCATGCTTTTTAACTTGACTCTTGACATTGTTCTTGAGGTGTGGTTTGTTCTCGCTTATCTGTAAAGTTGTTCTGCATTTATGTTATAATACTTACAAATGTACTTAGCAAGTCCAACACAACTAGCGACATGTGTTGAGTTGAGACTGTTCAAGCTAAAATTCTTTCCCTGAAAACCACAATTGTGAAATTGAATGGAGCTAATTACCTCAAGTTTGCTTAATTTCTTATCTATGTTGGTCTAGTGAAGAAATTACCTCAGTTACGGAAAGAATACCTTGTTTGGTGTTGTGAATCCTTGTCTTTAGTTCATATGTTTGGGCTGCATCCCTTACCTTAGAATAGGTATGACACACAGACTCCCAAATTTCCTTGGCCGTTGAGAGAAACATGCATGTATGGCTTATCTCTGGTTGTATAGAGTTCCAAAGCCATGACATGATTTGAGAGTCTTCTTCATCCCACACGGCAAACCTTGGATCATCCTTACTCACAACAGGTCCAATGGGATGGCTTAACTTTCCTTTGCCCTTAATATAAGTCTTTACCAATTGTGACCACTCTAAATAATTTCCCCTATTGAGTTTGAAGGATCCTACTATATTCTGGAATTCAGCAAGTGGTGTTGATTATTGGATTGTGGTTTGTCTCAATATTGAAGAATCAACCTCTGAAGTGTTTGACATTATGAGGGGAAGAAGGGATATGAAGGTCAAAAAAATAGGGGCAATGAAGGCCTAATCTGAAGCAATGTTTCTAATAGAGGGTCAAAAACTAATGGGACATGATCTGAAAAAAATTCCTGGCAATCAAGGCACGGGACATTGGAATGCTAGTGATTAGGCAAAGAAAATTCTAGCTTTGATACCATGTTCTCATTCAGATCTAGAACCCTTTTGTGAAATGATTTCTGCTACCTTTTTTGTGTAGGATTACATATGAATATATTCAAAATAATTGTATAAAAATAGCCTAGGAAATAATGCCTAGGATCATGCTATCAAAGATAAATAAGATAAGTGAAGAATGCTAAGAAAGGAAAAAATCCTAGGAGATTCTATGTACAATTATACAATTATTATAGCTTATATGGGCTGGAAAAATATTCAATAATTTGCCACACAATCTGCCTTAATTTCCAACTCGCAAATTTTCCAACAGGGATCAATACCCTTGCTAAATTGATATTCCATATTATTTTTTCACCCACTAAAAACTTAATGCAAAGTAATAAAGTAATATGCATTTCACCAAGCCTAACATCCCAAAGCCTAGCAAAACCTCGTAACCACATAAAGTAAGACACACATTTGGCTGATCCGAGCAATTTTCACAGTTCTTTGAGTTTACGTGGATCAACTCTTCACGAGGCTAGAACCATTCAATATTTGCATGGTTTCAGGTTTACGTGGACACAGTGGGAGATGCAGAGAAGTATAGGATTAAACTGTCTGAAAGATTTCCTGCTGTCAAATTTGTTGTTGCAAAGAAAGCTGATAGTCTTTATCCAGTTGTAAGTGGAGCAAGCATAGTTGCAAAGGTGATCAACTTCCCTTTTAAACTTCCCCGTCAAGGTCTTCATATTCTCATTGTTATCTTTTTTTTTTATTGTTCAGGTGACAAGAGACCGAGCCCTACGAGATTGGGTGCTGGTTGAAACTGCTGAAAATATGCATAGGAACTTTGGATCTGGATATCCTGGAGGTGAAAAGTTTCTCTTAGGTTTATGTGGAGCTTTGGAATAGTTATTGAGTTGAAAATGGATGTCCTACGAAATCATAAGAAGAAAACTTGTTTTGTTTTCATGTTTTTAGATCCTGTAACTAAGTCCTGGTTGCAACATCACAAACACTCGGTATTTGGATTTCCAACTCTGGTTCGTTTCAGTTGGGGTACATGCACTGCCTACTCCAAAGACATTGTTGAAGTACTATGGTGAGTCCTCAATTTACATTTACTTGTCAAGTTCCGTCTCCACATGATTTGGTTTAATTGTTAGTATGGTAGTCTATGCTTTCATGTACTAAATGTAGAATTGTGATTTTAGCAATCACCATCATTACTCCTGATATATTGGCAAACGCCTCATGAATGAATTGATGGCAATTTAAAACTGGTAAATCCATTAGTTGCTGGAACTAGAAGTTATGATGTCTGGTGTTGTTACTTGTTATTGTCAATAATGTCCGAAATCAGACACAGTTTTGAGGTAGGGGTAATAATGGAAAATTACTACTTTTCCTTTGTGTTAGATCTATAGGCTATGAGAAGTGTTTTTAAGCAGAGAGACTTTCTCAAATGCATCAAAACAATCACTCAAACCTCTCCAAGGGGAAATATGAAGCCCCTTGTAGCAAAAAAAATCTGCATCTGGGTTGGTTGTGTATTTGGAAACCAACTTCCATGTGGCATCCCCAGATTTATGGAAATATCCATAATCTCCCTTGTGAGATGAGCATAGTGCCAAGGTGTCTGATTCCCAAAAGGTAGCCAATAAATCACAACCAGAGAATCACTCTTAATAAGCATACATCTCAACCTTCAAGCTTGAAGGTTCGTTCAAGCTCTCTATCAAGGCTAAAGGCGGCCTCTCCATCATCACTTGGTTTGGTGATGACCATAATCTCACCCCCTCTGCATCTGAACAGTCATCCCAAGGAAGTAGAGGTCAATGCAATGATGACAACTTCACGTCTAGGACCGCCTGCTCAAGTTGGGTGCATATCCACCAAAATGGAGTTTAGGTTTAAAACAGAAATTTCAGAGAGAAGAGATGAAGAAGAAAGAACCAGCTCATAAAACAGAGTCTAGACAACACTTTATTTATAAGAGAGTTTGAGGTAACAAACTGTACAGGTGGCAGTAGCAAGGAAACTGAAGAAATAAAAAAAGGAAGGCCCTAACTAATTACACGTATTAGTGCTTTATCATCCCCCCACAAGCTGATCGGGCTGGGAAGGGCTGTCAGCTTGGTCCTGAGACTTTGGAAGCGTTGTGTAGAAGGGGCTTGGTAAATATGTCAGCCAGTTGTTCCTTTGATGGAGTGAAATGAACTTGAAGAGACTTGTTGACAACACGCTCTCGAATAAAATGAAAATCAATTTCAATGTGTTTGGTCCGAGCATGGAGAATAGGATTAGCAGCGAGCTGAGTGGCACTGAGATTATCACAGAGCAAATCAGGGGACAAAGGAAGGGAAAGATGAAGTTCAGTAAGAAGTGCTTCGATCCAAATTAACTCAGCAGTTGCATTAGCAAGACTGCGATATTCTGACTCTGCACTCCCGTGAAACAACACGTTGCTTTGAAGATGGAGTGGAGATAGGCTTACAATTGAACATGGAGGCATGATGAAGGAGGTCAGAAATATACTTCTGTTGAGATAAATGAAGCGTAGAAGCAGTAGAAGTCACTTGGATTCTCAAAAAATAAGATAAAGCACCTAAATCCTTCAAGGGAAAGTGTTGATTAAGCCGGCAAATAAGGGAACCCAGAAACTAAGAATCGCTACCCGTGACAATGATGTCATCGACATAGATCAAGAGAATAGTAATGGAGGAGCCAAAATAAAGAACAAACAGAGAGGTGTCAGATTTGGAGCTAGAGAATCCCCATTGAGGTAAGCAATTGCTAAGCTTGTTGTACCAAGCACGAGGACTCTGTTTTAGACCATAGAGTGACTTGTTGAGCTTACAAACATGAGTTGGAGCGGTAGAGGAAATAAAACCGATAGGTTGCTTCATAGAAACATCTTCAGCCAAGTCACCATTTAAGAAAGCATTGTGAACATCCAAATGCTTTAAAGACCAATAGAAGGTAAGAGCCAAGCTGAGCACAATCCGAATAGTCGTGGGCTTAACAATGGGGCTAAATGTTTCAAAATAATCCAACCCATGAGTTTGATGAAAGCCTTTAGCCACAAGGCGAGCTTTGTAGCATCCACTGACCCATCAGGTTTTAATTTAATCTTGAAAACCCATTTACAACCAATAACCTTTTGTCCAAGTGTTGGGGGAACCAAAGTCCAGGTATTATTGTTCAAAAGTGCCTAAAATTCAGTGCCCATAGCCTGTCGCCAATGAGCATGCCTTGCAGCCTGGTGATAAGTAGTTGGTTCAAAGAGATCCAACTCAGATGAAGCACCATAGTCAGCAAGTAGGAGTTTAGGCTTATAAATTCTAGCCTTGGAGCGAGTAACCATTGGGTGTGTATTGACAGGGCCCTGTAAGTCAACAATAGGAGTAATTGGTGATATCTCTATGGATTTCATGATCTAAGAGGCCTATGAGGAAGAGGGGAGAGAAGAAGAGGATGGAGAGAGGGAGGATACAGGATTATGAGGAAGAGAAGGCGAAGGAGAAGGAGAAAAAGAAGCTGAAGGTAGAGAAAAAGGAAGAGAAGGAGGTCGGTGAGTTGGAGATGAGAAAGAAGGAGAAGAGGAAGAATGAAAAGGAAAAGACAGCTCATTGAACACAACATGGCAAGAGATGTAAACATGACCGGTGTCCTTTTGAAGGCAAAGGTAACCCTTATGATGGGAGCTAAACCCAAGGAAGACACATTCAGTAGAGCGAAACTGGAGCTTATTTTGATTATAGGGCTGGAGAAAGGGAGAACAAGCACAACCAAAAACACGAATTGAGTCATAGGAAGGGCGAGAGTGATAGAGCAACTCAAATGGTGTTTTGTTGGAAAGAACTGGTGTAGGTAGCCTATTAATAAGATAAACAGCAGATTGAAAGGCGTAAGGCAAAAAGGATAAAGGTACAAAGACATGAGCAAGTAAGGATAGGCCTTTTTCAACATCACGATTCTTTCATTCGACCCGCCCATTTTGTTCAGGAGTAATAGGACATGGATGATACCTAGTTTGGTAAGAAACGGTTTAAGGGGTCGAAATTCCCCACCTCAATCTGTTTGCAAGTTCTTAATGGTTGTGCTGAATTGTGTCTGAATGAGTTGTTTAAATTTAAGGAAGTAGGAGAAGGTATAACTTTTATTATTTAACAAGTAAAACCAAGTGAAGCGTGTATGATTATCGATAAACAAGAGAAAATATTTAACACCAGTGACAGAAGTAATAGGAGATGGTCCCCATAAATCAGAATATACTAAATCAAAAGGTTTCATTGCTCGAGATTCTGAAAGTACAAAGGGTAAACGATGGCTCTTGGCCAATTGACAGGAAGAACAAAAATGTTCAGAATTCAAAAATTTCAAATTGCAGGACTGTAGAACTTGATGAACTACTTTAGGAGCAGGATGGCCAAGACGATTATGCCACAACACAACTTGATTTTGTTGAGACAGAAAGGCTTGAGCAGGAGGAGCTGGGAAGAATTGAGTTGAGGGAGATGAAGACACGGAACTGGAAGTGAGAGTGGTAGGCTGAGCAAGTTTGTAAAGACCACGCTCAAGATGGCCCTGGAGGAGGAGTTGTTTCGTTTGCTGGTCCTTCACAAGAAAGAAAGTGGGGTAAAACTCAACAAATGCTTTATTGTCAGCACAAAGTCTAGTGACACTAATAAGCTGTTTAGAGATCTCAGGAGTATGAAGCACATGATTTAAATGTATGGGTTTCACAGAACTATGTAACAAAGCATGACCAATATGAGATATACCAATTTGCTTATCATTGCCTACCAGAGCATGGTCACCACTTGAGTACTGCATTGCATCAGTCATGTGCCCAAATTCAGGGGTAAAATGGTGTGTGGCCCCCGAATCCATATACCAAGAATTGTCAGATGATTGAGAGGAAAGACCTGTTGGTGCAGCAGAAGTAGTGAGCATTGCTGAGATTGGAGAACTCATTTGGCCAGGACCATTTGGATTGAAGGCTGCTGCATTTGGGAAAACTGGTGGGTGATAAGTCAGGTTTGTCCTGTGATAGCCATTAAGGGCAATATGACCTGATTTGCCACAAATTTGACATTGAGGTATGGAGTTACTGTAACCTGATTGACGAGGCTGAAAAAAAGAAGTGGTATTGGGGTGTTTGCCCAATAAACCTGGGAAGCTATTTGGGCGAGGTGCAGAGAGTGATTATATAGGGTGGTTTGATGTATGGAAAGGAGTTAGGCATTTGTGGTTGTTTGGGATAATGCTGGTAATGATTTTTCTGGTTTTTCTTGTTTCCTAGATAGGTAGTGACATTAGCTTGGGGAAAATTCAAGTTCTGGTCCACAGACCGCTGAGAAAGCCTATACTCATAAGTGTGAGTCAGCTGTGAACCTCTTGAAGAGAAGGTCTATCAGATCTATTGTGAATAGAAGTGACAAAATTGTCATACTCTTCAGGTAATCCCTCTAGAATACGAGTGAGCTTATCTCTGTAGGATAGAGGTTCTCCAATAGTAGCAAATTTATCAAACACAAATTTAAGTCGAGACAAATACTCAGGTAGAGGAATATCAATCTTCTTAATTCGCTGTAGCTGAGAGTTTAAACTCATTACCGTGGCTATGGAGGGTGATTCATACTCATCATTCAGTGATGCCCAAATGTCACGAGCAGTAGAATATTCGACGATCTGCCCAACCATCCCTGGAGTTAGAGATGAATAGATCCAACTCATTACCAACTGATTCAGACGGTCCCACTGCACAAATTCAGGATTTACTTGTCGGCAAGCTGCATCGAGATATTTGGGTGGACTGGACTGATATGGATCTATGAAATCTTCCAGCCCATTTGCTATAATCACGTTGAGAAGTTGACTCTTCCATAACAGCAGATTTGTCTCGTCCAATTTGATAGAGAGGGATTGAGAAAGGGAAGGTGAAGGTAAGGTCATTTGGGTTATTTGTGGAGCTGGGTTTTGGTTATTATTTGTGGTGGTGTTGGAATTGCTTGCAGGAGTAGGAGGAAAGGTCGACATGGTTGGATATCACTTTCTCTGATACCAAAATGGAGTTTAGGTTTAAAACAGAAATTTTAGAGAGAAGAGATGAAGAAAGAACCAGCTCCAAAAACAGAGTCTGGACAACATTTTATTTATAAGAGAGTTTGTGGTAACAAACTGTACAGGTGGTAGCAGCAAGGAAACTTAAGAAATAAAAAGAGGAAGGCCCTAACTAATTACAAGTATTAGTGCTTTATCACACCATGACAAGGGAACTACATCCACAAACACTTTGATAAAAAGCAAGTCAGCAAAGCATAACTATAGTATCTAGTCTGATAAATTTCTTCTTGAAAATCCTTGTATTCCTCTTGGTCCAGATCTCCCATAAAGTAGCTAGGATAGCACAAACCCTCAGCACTTTGGTCCTTTTCTTATCAAGCCCCCTAAAGAAATCACCATTATCTCCAAGATGTTCTAGGGTTCAAGCCAATAATACCAGTGGAAGAAAATAACTAGCCAAAGAGCTTAAGAATTAAGGTCATGCATGGATAACCATCAAAAGCATTGCAATTGAGTGTAGAATAAAATTTTGAGAAGTGGGAGTTGATTGCATGAGGCCAGATCCACCACATCTGAAAAGTCCATATTGGGGTAAATTGTCTTAATTTTCTGTCATCTCTTGGTAAGAAGCTTTTTTATATTGAGCTAGGGTGTTCTTTTACATGGAGAGAAGATAAATCATATGAGAGAATAATGTTATTCTTAAGTTGTTTTTTCTTTAGATTATTCATTTTATGTATAGGATAGTGATAGAAGACTGCAAGTATTCTTTTGCTTCCACTTTCCATTGGCTTTGAAATTTGATTTCTTGTTTCTCATCTATCACAACTACATAAGTTTTGTCTTGTGTACCAGGATGCAACTTGGGCATACTGGGTCAACCAAAGCAACCTTAACATGAAGCTCATTTACCTAAAAACCAATCCAACTCGATGTTCAACCCAAGTCACCTAACCCAAGCTTTTTTTTTCTAAACATATTTTCAGGTTGGTTGGTTGAGTTGAGTGGATTTGTGGACTGATTATAATATCAGATTTTGTTGGATTGGGTTGAGCTAAAAAACAAGCTATTAAATTTTACATCTATTTAATAAGGAATTGACTATTAATCAAATCTATACTAAATTATCTTACTATCAATCTGCATTAGACTATATTTAACTCTGTTGATTATCGGATTTCTGTACCCAATATAAGAATGGATGACCAAAATGCATTAATGGAAAATCAACGTATAAAACTAATAACTATGATATGAGCTTAAATCTCTGTTTCAGTAAATCTTTTGTTGATCAACCCTAAATTTATCAAATCAAAAACTACAGATAACATCCATTTCACTAGAAGTCTAAAACCTTTCCAAATTAATGACATGTATATTTATTATCTATGCATATAAATATTTTATGTGCAAAATTCAAATACCTTCAATGCTCTGGTTTTTTATTAGGGAGGCTGATAAAGTTGATGAAGACGGTTCCACTAATAGGAATGGTAAGCGGCAGTTAAAATTGAGCAGTGTTGGTTTCATTGAAAGCAAGAGGAAGAGCGAAGAAATTGAATCAAGTGGTAAAGGTCGTTGCAAGTTTTTTCAGGCTCGTAAACTTGAGCAACTTACTCAGTTCTGAGGACAAGGTTTAATTTTCAATGTTGTAATTCTTTCTATTAGTTTTTATACTCTATTATAACATTTTATACACTTGTTAGCCTCATTCTGTTATTAGTTCCCAAGATTAAGATCAATGGTTCATTAGATTAGGTCTTAGTTAAATATTCTTGTTGCAGAGTCCACATGTAGTTTTACCTATCAAAAAAAAAAAAAAAAAAAAGTCCACATGTAGTTTTGCATAACTGTTTTATGAATCAGCTCAGAGTGTTGCAAAGATTGTCCCAAGATTGTCCCCTTGTATTCAAGCTTTCTATAGGAGTAGGCCTAAAGTCAAATACAAAGCCAACAAACAGGCATAAAGCTTGTCAGAAAATTAAGGGTTTGTTCAAAAATTTCAGTAGGGTGTTCAAGTTATGTTGGAATTTTGACGGAATATGAAGGAATACAAACCCACCCATGTTTCATTCTCTCCAGTCAGCGTCTACACTTTGGTCACCACCGCTACCACCACCCTGTACCCTGTATTGAGTGAAGTATGTCAAATCAAATCCACTGTAATTTCATCTGTTTCTTTTTCTGGAGGTGTACTGTAAGTATATGGTATTGTTATGAGTTCCTTGACAGACAAACCATCTGCTTCTTTGAAGGTTGCTATTCGATGAATTGGCTTTACGTTTTGAGATGGGGAACAATCGGGGATAGGATCCCCGTATAAGAATAAAAGAAGGCTTGAATACAAGGGGACCGATCGTACCAGCAGGACATGTAAGATGCTTCCCTATGGCATTAACTTTGGCAGGTCACTGGGGACTAAAAACATCATGCCTGAAAGGATATAAGGTAGCATAGAAAATCTTGTGTGATTACAAACAATAAGACTAGTCCTCAAATCAAGAACGGGTACTAGGCCAAATTACTTATAAGGAAGGTACGACAAATTGTCCGACATATCTCTTTAAGCTTATTAGTGGAGGGCATTATGACATTTTACTAATTAATAGATGAGTATGGTCAATTAATTAATAAGAAATATAACGTTAAATACATATGATGGTTAAAGCATTTAGGATAAAAGAATGAGAAAATACATGAGTAGATAATTTAAGTGGATCACTGAAAATGAATTAAGTATATTTTTATTTTATTTTTTATAAAAAATATATAAAAAAATTTTAAATTACTTTTTAAAAGAATGTTATAAAAAGGTATATCTTATAGACAAAAATCTTCAATAGTTCTCAATTATTTATCAAAAAGGTATAGAGGAATGACCACTTCGATTACAATAATTTATAAAAGAAATATACTAAAAAAATCATTTTATTCTTAAAGATATTTTTAGAAAATTTTAATTATTAACAAAAAGCGACTAAAAGAAACAGCTATTTTATCTTTATATAAATGTTAAAAAAATACACTAGTTTAATAAAAGCTAATTAATACGCTTTACTCTCAAATTGTTTCAACAAAACTTATTAATAATATCTTATTCCAAATCTATTTAAAGAACATTTCTACTGAAAATTATCTTATGTCTAAATTAAACTTAAAACAAGAGAATTATATTTTCATTCACCTAATCACTCTACTACACATGCATACCATTTACATTCGCTTTAAAACATTAATTCTATTAACATATATTTGCATAAAAAATTTCAATATATCTTAAACTCTCATAATTATTTTCTTTTGCACCTGTCTTCTGCTTTGTTCTCTCAATTTTTTTCTCAACAACAAGCCTTAGGGCAAAATCCTTTCTTCAAAACATGTTTGTTCACAAAAAAAAATATTTAAGATAAGTTCAAAGTTAATTTCAATATATATATATATATATATTCAATCCACACATTAATGTTATGTTTGTCCTATGAATATATTTTAGTGCTTATAATTTATATAAATTTTGAATAAAATCTATTGTAAAGATAGTTAAAAAAAATTATGAATAGTAAAAAGTGTTTGAGTGAATTTTTTTTAAAGAAAAAAGTAGAATAGAAATGAAAAAAAAAAAAAAAACAATCAATTTTGTAGTGTCTAAACCTACAAGACCAAACAATAAAAATATGTTTGAAAGTATAAATTCAAGCCTTATGGTTTGGGAGCTTAAAGGTTTTTTCATTATTTCTGATCATTTTTGTCCTAAAACAAATTTTAAATCAGGTTGATGGGTGGAGATATTTGGTGATAGCAAATATAAACACTCTTAAAACAAATCTCCAAAAAGAAAAAAAAAAAAATCAAAACAATCTCTAATTTATTTTCAGAAAAATCCTGTTAAAGTTACTTTCAAAAAATCTTTACAAAATTATAATTTTATGCATGCCTAAATTATTACTTTTAGGTTCCTCTAAATAGGCATTTTATCCCTACATAATTTTTGGAACAAATGCCAATTATTAACTGAAAATATCAAAAGAATCCATTTTTATGCTAATTTCTTTTTTTTAAAAAAAAAAAAATTCCTATTGAAATTTACAATTATAATTTTATGTCTACAGTATTTAAGAAAACTTCAATGAATGACAATTTTACCCCTAAATTAATTTTAAAACAAATCTCAATTATTTATTTTAAAAATGCGAAAAAAAATTATCCTAATTTATTTTAAGAAAATTTTCAGTAGATATGAAACTCTATTTTCTCTGCATTAACCATTTCCTTTATTTTCTCTACATTAACCATTTCCTAAGGAGATGCAATTTTGTAGGAGTTATGATGCCAACTCATCTTGGTAGTTGTTAGCAACTTATAACTTCAACTACAAACGAGATTTTCTCTCTTTTGAGTTTTATTGCAATTTTCATTTTCCTTTTCTAACTTACAAAACATATAGTGTTGGATGATTCTTCTCTCCATGAGTGGCTAGGCTTTCCTTTAGATTCAATAGTGTTGTGTGGATTCATTATATAAACTACAAGATAATTTGAGTTAAAATTATGACTTAATTGAGTAAATTGACAATTAGAATGATGAATTATATCTTAAGGGTATGTATGGTGCTCTCTACCGTCCAACATGACTCATGTTGAGACAGTAGCCGTGTAGCACTATCCGTCTACCCCAAGGTGCATATAGACACAAACTATTCGGGCACTATGCATTCTCGCCTGTCAAGCATTTAGTATGGCTGATATTAAGTGCACTGATTGTTGCAACCGTTACTAAGCATAAAACGTCAAACTTCAAGGCTCATCAAGGTGCAACAATCGTTACAAGTTGACAATCATTGGCATTAAAGACAATAAAAGCGCAATCAAAGGCATAATTAAGGCACTAAGAAGACGTTACTTTTGGGTGAGGATAAATAGTCATTATTCACCAAAAGGAAGGTCTATTGCCACTTTTCTAAAAAATCTTTTGCTCAAGTCTTCCACATTTGACTTAAGCTTCAGAGGGGTGCATTTGGAAAACCCATCCGAACATTCCTTTGTGTAGGTGCAATCATCACCTATGTTACGTGGAGGCTAGTTGGATACCTCATTGTTGGTTCTGCACCAATCGGGTAGATGATAACCTAGACTTAAACTAAATCTAACATTGGTTTAGGGAGATTTTTAGCTCTTTCCCTATTTTGATGAACAATATATTGAATTTAAAATTTATCTCCACCAATAAGAACCAATTGTTATATCGAATTCAAATCCAATGTAATTTTGAATTGATTATTTCTTCTTAAAATTTTAGTTATTGTTTGATTCAAATTCACTCTTAATTTTTTAAAAATGGTTATTTTTCATTATTCACTCAATTGCAACTTTATCAGCTTTATTCTATCCGCTTTTCAGCTTAAATTATAAAATACACTATCACTGGGGACAATACTTGATCCACTCATTGGAGTGTAGCTTACTTGCTATATTTGATTAAGCCAAGTGCTATACTTCTTTGAGTAAGATTCATTACTCTTGTTAGAAGTACAAGACTCATCCAATTAGCTGGTGATAATTAAATAGTAGCAAACTTTTGTTTTTAAGAAATGGTGATCACTTTGTTGGGGTGCAACATTAGTCTTAAGTTTGGGGATCGATTACCCAAATGATGGCTCTTAGAAGAGGCTCACAAGGTGTGATGTCAAATGCTATAAGACCTACCTTTATTGAACACCAATTGATTTTCAAATAAGATGGTCAAAGCCAATCCTACACACTTTTATTATATTCAATCATAATCATATGGTAAAAATAGTAGTAAAAAAGGTGATTTGTGTGTCACTATCTTTTTTTTTTCAAGTGAGGACAACCTTTTTATTTCTTTATTATTTTTAAATTTTTGAAAACCCTTACAAGGAATTTTGTTTTTTAATTTTATTGCCCATACTCAACCAACATTTGCTCTAAGAGTGCACCCAACAATATGGGGTTAAGAGCCAAAATGAATTATTTTGGACCTTGTAAAAGGAATCTACCCTTTGATATTCATCTCATGTTGAGGTACACAAAAGGAAAAATTACCAAATCTCATGGGAGGAGGATATTATCTGCGTAGTTGTAAAAAATAAACAACAATAAGAGGAATAAATCAAGAATAAAATATCTTGAATAAGAAACAGATTTCAAAGTATATTTGCATAACTTTGAATTAAAATGAGGTATCCCCTTGTGACTATTGCACATCACCTATGAGTCATACTAACTTGGCAAATAAGGATCAACTTAGCATAACATAAAAACCAAAATCGAACCTATCATTTCTCAAGTTAGGCCCCTATATTACATCCAAATAGGAATGTTTGGTGTGCAACTACAGAATAAGGATGATATTATTGACCCACATTTTTCACTTTTTTCCCCACTTAACGATGAGACTCACGTTTTAGTAAAAACTATTTTTTTTATAAAAGTTGGAGCTGCTACTTATTTATGTTTATCTTTAAAAGAAAAAAAAAATAAAACCCTAAAAATAACTCCTTGTTTGGAAAAACATGTCTTTAAAAATCAAGTTCAAGTCTAAGGGTTAGGTTTTTAGGAAGGTACCTTAAGGTAACACCCCTCTAAACCCTAAAACAAGTTTCTACTAATCAAGTTAAGGTGATTATGACAATTGATTGTAAATTAATTGATACCCAATAGAGGGATATACAATAGGTCAATGATATGAGCATAATTAAGAGTCATTCCAACAAGCCATATGCATTCAAAGAATCAATAATCAAGGAAAGGAAAGAGTGTACCTTAATATCATGTTAAGTGCTTTCATAAAACAATAATATTAGTTCACAAGCAATATAACATGACAAATGTCCTATAATACACAACATGCATTTCACCCACATTAAGAAACAAAGAAATAATAATATATAAACAAAATCAAAGCAAGATGTAACAATCATGCGAACAAAACATGCATATTAATTGAAACAAGTAGATAAGAAAAAGAGGAAGCATACCTTGATAGCATATAAAATGCTTTTATAAAACAATAACTTACAAATAATAATGATGGATATAAAATTATAGGTCAAACCCCATAACGTATATAACATATCTCAAATGATGAATTAAAAAGATGACAAAGGATGAACAAAAGGAAACAAGATACAATAAATATGCTTGAAAATTCAGAATTAGCTAATGTGTATTCACTCACAAAAATTAGCCTAAATAAAATACTAAATGAAAATTTTTTATCCAAAGAAAGGTTCAACTAACATCTACAATGTGAATCAACAATCAAAAGAGCTCATAAGCATGCACAAGGGGGATCAAATCATAAAAAAAAAAACATACAAAATGTCATCAACAAGGCAAAACAGGGGTATTTGCAAAATAAATCCTAAAGAAATACCTAGAGGTGTATTTCATCAAAATAAAAAAATGGTGAACATCTTCAATATATCTAGATCACAATAGAAGAGTCCAAATTATCAAATTAAGAGCTAATTAGTACTAGATTAAATCACAATAAGAACACCATACAAAACAATCCGCATATGATTAGACAAAGATGTTTACAAAATAAATCCTAAAAAAATCTAAAAATGGAATTTCTTCATAAAAAATTTGGAAAACATTTTCTATGTGTCTAGATTATAATTTAAAAGGTGAAATTATTTAATTATGTCTCGTTTAATACTAGATTTAATCACAATCACATTAGTAAAAAATAGAACAAATTTAAAAAATATACTAAAATGAATTTATTTGACTAACCTAAAAGCAAGGTAAAATCAACCAAAAATACATTCAATATGTCTATTTTACAAGAAAAATAACATGATTAAATTGCATAAGAAACATATTTAAATTATGCCAAACAGTCCCTACCTACTTAATGGGGTTGATGCAATAGGTGTAAGAAAAAGAATTTTTTTCTCCCTGTTGAGAAATTGGTTTTCAATGAAACAAGATCCTAAAATTGGCTTTAAGAAGTGAGATTAAGAGAAAAATATCAACAAGAATTAAGAAATTCAAGAAATAATTTAATTTGAAAAAATCTATTTGGGTGTCCAGAATAGGGTTAAAATTAGACTTGTGTAAAAAACCGATTTATATCTATCTCTCAATTGAACAATGATTTTGAGCCCAAATTAAATTTTTTTTTGACAAGATTGGACAGTTAGGAACATCATACAATCATCTAAATAATTTAGAAGAACTCTAAGTCAATTGATTCTAATTTTCCATTTGAAAGGTCAATGAGTCAAGCAAAGTGATAGTAGGCTTTTATTTGGAAGAACTGAATGTATGTTGGGCTTCACCAAGGTTCAAATTAATGTCCACAAATTTAATCTACGTTTCTCAATCATCCATAATCATGATGGAGCTTATGAAGACCAATAATTACTCCATTATTTGTAGCCATGAATTTTATTCATGTAAGAACAACGAAAAATCAACAAAAATCAATGAGAAAAGTACATAGCGATTGAAACATAATTGCATGTTTTTAAAATAATTTTTTATAATCTAGAGATCTAAGGTGAATTTGGAAAATAGAGAATCAAGTTTTTATAGAAAAACATTTGAGAAATATTTTAAAATAATCAATTCACATAAAAGCTCAAGTTGAGGACAAGATAACAAAACTCATGGGAAGAAAAGGTGTGTGAACTAAGTGTGACCATTCTATGGTAATCTTAATGGTGTGTGTGTGTGTGTATGTGTGAATATAAGAATGGTAGTAGCTAAATCTAATCTTAAACATCTTAAAAAAACAATCCAACAAAATAGAATTAGAAGCTAAGATATCAAATGGTACAAGGCCTCATCTCATGTGATATCAACGAGACTCAATTTAAGTGAAAGAAAATTAAGAAAAATAATGAGTGAAATAAATCATATGCATAAACAATCAATCATCCTCAACAATTATCCACTAATGTGCAATTAACCATTAACATCATAGTTGCACATTATTCTACATTCTCATATTATTGATTTTAAAAATTCAAATACAAAACACTAACACTCATTCAAAAATCGACTGCATTATTGTTCTTTATTATTTTTTTATTTTAAAATTCAAACCTCAAGCCATTAACATGATTCCATTCACATGGCTGCAACATTCATTTTAAAAAATTAAACATCAAGGCCACCAATATACATAAATCGACCATACATTTTTCTCATTTGATTTTTTTTTTCATTCGAAGAACAAACCATTAACACACACATAGATTGACTATACATTAATCTCATTTTATTTTTTTATTCAAGCAACAAACCATTAAAACATACATAAATTACCACATGATTCTCATATACTTATTTCATTGATTTTAATTCAAACAAGAGCCTTTAACATCAACACTCAATAATCAGTGATATATCATTCCACATTCCACTTTATTTTTCATTCAAACAAAAGTCATTAACATCAACATGGTCAATTGCATATTCATGTTCACTATCTCATTTTTTATTCTTAAACCTCAAGCCACCAACATTTCAAATAGTTGACTACATATTCATATTTACTATCTCATTTTTTTTATTCAAACCCAAGCATTGACATTCATCCATAACCGCAACAATATGATTTCATTCTTCATATTTTAAAATTCAAACTCAAGCAGTAACATTCTCTCATAGTCGGCAACATGATTTCATTCTTCATTTTTTAAAACTCAAACTTCAAACATCTACACTCTCACATTCGACAACATGATTTCATTCTTTATATTTTAAAATTCAGCAACATTAATACATCCTCTCATAATCGACAACATTCAATCCACATTCATTTGATTTTAAATTTCAAACAAACACAAGCCATTAACATTCTCACACAATTGGACATAATTTCCATAATACATTGACATTTTTAAATTCAACAAACAAAAGTCATTAACACTTCTCACAATCAACCATATTATTATAATCCACTTGATTTTTAAGTTCAAAAAACACAAGCTATTAGAACTAACATGGTTGGCCATATTATTTATAATATATTGACCTTTTTAATTCAAATAAAATCAAAGACCACTTATCTTTTCTCACAACTACACCTCTTATTTATGGATTCAAGTGGTTGTCTCTATCTTCTCACAACTTCAAGTACTAATTCCTTCTTTGAATTCATCACAGCTGCAACCATGAAGAATTGAACACTCTCCCCTCCCTCAAAATTCTCTCAAAGTTTCTCTACTCTCAAAGCTCTCTCTCAAATTTTTCTCTCCAAACTTTTCCTAAAAAAATCCAAGAGCCCTAGAGACATCCTTAAGTTTCCCTTTTATAGTTATCCCCCTAAGTCTTCAAAATTTTGAAGATTTCTAAATTTTCCGATTCACTCAAAATTCCCCCCAAAAAATATTCTCATCCTAGAGACTTCTAAGTTCTCCAATTCACTCAAAATTCCCTCTAAAAAAAATCATATTATGTCATGCACTCAAAAGACAAAATAATAATTAAAAAAACACATGCATCTAGTCCCTCAAAATTAATCATGTACTAAAATATTAAAAAATTAATCATGGAATCGCAAATCAAAAATCAATTATGGACTCAAAATTAAAGTCATATGCAATCATAATCAATATTCAAACATGAACTCAAAATTAAAATCAAGTATACATTTCAAATCAAGATTCAAAAATTAAAATCACTCTTGCACTAAAAATATCAAAAATCAATCTCATGCATTCAAAATATCAAAAATCAATCACACACTCAACATCAAAATCAATCACATACTAAAAATCAAACATGCACTAAAAATATAAAAAATCACTCATGCATTCAGAATAAAAATCAATCACACACAAAATCAAATAACAAGTTAAAGTTCATCTAACCTAAAACCATGCAATAAGAATCAAAATCAAACCTAATGCACTAAAAGGACAAAAACTGAACAAAAAAAAAAAAAGAGACTTATAGAAAACAAACTCCTAAATTAAAACTAGAGCCACTAAAAAATCACACTAGGGATCCATGTAATCCCTCCAAGAAATATCTCTAAAACAGGTCCAAAAACAGTGATAATATGAGTAACAATGAACCACTAATGGAGACACAATAAAAGTTTAGAAATAGATTCTAAGTGTGCACTAAGGGAATATAAGATGAAGGAAGGCAAACACTAGATAATATGTGCCAAGAGGACAAAATGAAGGGTCTATAGACATGTACATCACCCATATACATTTTTGTGAAAAAATTATCTTTATATTCTTATATTAATATGTTGGCAATAAATCTTTGTCTATGTTAGAGCTTTTTTTTGATACAACATGTTATATCAAAGTTTTTTCCGACACATACAACAAGTGGTATTGGAACTAGGTAATGGGTTTAAGTTATAGAAGTAGAATGTTAAAGAAAGAATTGTTAGGTATGTGATATCATGACTCATTGAGAAAATGATAGCTAAAATGAATGATCGAGGATAGGTATGTAAGGCAAACCCAAAGTCCACAAGACAGGTGTTTTACGGGCAAGGATACAAATATAAAAATATAAATTTTATAAATATACATTTATTATTAAATTACATTATAGATTATTTTACAATATTATTATGATAATATGTCTAATTTTAAAATATATTTAATATTAAAATTATGATCCATTTTAATTTAAATGTATTCAATGATATCAAATAAATAATAATATATGTATAATTTTTTTACTATTTATATTTATTATATTTAATAAATATATAGATTATATAAAAAAGACAAAATTATGTTTTTATATTTTTGGTAATAAATTAAATAAAAAATATAAAAATAAAATATTTATAATTTATTTATTTAATAATATAAGAATTGAAAAATCAATGAAATATCAGTAAAATATCCGAAAATATCGATGAAATATCAGTTAAAATACGAAAAAATATAAAATTTGATAAAATATCCAAAAATATCGAGTGATGGATATATCTTTTTGAATTTTGTATCACGGATATTGGATATATTACGGATATATCGGCATATATTCGGGTATTTTAATCCTTGGTTATGGGATCTTCAATCTCCATTGTGATTGTTAAATCACATTATAAGCCTCAGGATAAGTAAAAGAGTCGTAGGATAGGTGTGTTGTGGGATAGTCAAGTCCCATCATGAGCCTTCAAATCCTTAAGCTTTGGAATAAGTGTTAATTAAGGGGTGGTTATGGCATTTGGGCCTAATCAAATTGCTGTGTCAAAGCAGAAGAGAAGGCAGCTGCCTCTGCAACAAGAGCTTGAGGAGTATAATAGAACAAGTCATAAACACTACAGTGCACCAACCTTTACTTGAAGTTGGAAAATAAATAAATCAATAGAAGTATATGATATGTAACTGAGAATAGCATACATATTCATGCTTGTGTACAATAGCAGAAACCAGAAGAATAAGTCCTAATAAGCACTGAACACGTTCATCATTCTTTTCTTCATACCTGAAATAAGAAATTCAGAAAAGGAACCATCAACTTACAAAATGGAGGAACCCATATCGGAGATTCTCAGAAGGAAAAACAAAATAGATAATCATCTAACATTGAGGTAAAAAACATACCATCACCATGTGAATTTGCTGCTTAATGTTCGGAAATTTTGGATTTCATATGTTTCTTTGCTTCTTTGTTTCTTTCCTTCCTGTATGTAGACAGAAATTTCCATTCTTTATTTAGAAATGAACTCAGAATTTTGCCAATGAAAATGGGAGATGCATACTGGGAATAGGCAGTAGGCATACCTTGTTGAAGGAGGGAAAAACACAGCGCAAAGGACAAATGACTCATCAATCGGCTTCCTTGATCTGAAACAAATAAGAACAAAACAGCTTAAGCAGGGCAAGAGATTTTGCACCCTGTTTTAGCCATAAGCCAGTGATGCTGTCAAAAGCCACCTCCTATCCAAGCCTTCAATAAACACATGGAAAATCATATTAACAAGATAATCTGAAACTGGGATTGAGTTGCAAATAGGCATACCTGACTGAGTTTTTTTTCCTCTTTTGTGTACAGGACAGAGAATTCATCTTGGGATGCTGTTAGCATTCCCTTATTTCAAGTCTTGATAGCGTTGCAGGCAGCCCAATGGACCGGAGCTTAGGGCACCTGTAGATGGATATCCTTTCAAGAGAAGAGAGGTTTTTGAGAGCCAGACAGGCCAGGGAATCCAGCTTACTGATAAAAAGTTTGCTCAGAGTTGTAGGAAGAAGACAGTCATCATCTGAAAGAGATGCCAGACTTGGACATACACCGGAAATGTACAGTGATGAAAGAGAAGTGAGCCTGTGGAGGCCCCATTCAGATAATGGCACCTTCAGATTCACACAATCTCTGATTGAGAGCGAGGTAAGGTTGGGAGCCAAACCGCATTCTGGAAATGACTCCAAGCCCTGACAATTCCTGATATTCAGTCCTTGAAGAGATGAAAGGTTCTGCATTTGATGAGGCAGGGACTTCAGGTTCTCACAGTTGTTAATATAAAGGTCTCTGAGATTGGGAGTGGGCAAGCCCCTTTCTGGAAAGGACACAAGACCTTGACAACCATATATATAGAGATACGTGAGGCTGTGGAGGAATCCTGGAAGGATTTTCATGTTTGGATAATTGGAAATGGACAACTGTTCAAGTGCAGTATTGCTGTGCAACATCTGCTCTGAAATTGGTTGAAATTGCCCGCAGTCCCATATCTCAAGCCGCTTAAGGGTGGAGGGTAGCTCGCCTGTTGGAAGGGATGGAAGGGATGAACATTTTCTGATCTCCAAGACTTCAAGACAACAAGAGTTGGTGCTAACCATAGAATTGTGGTGCATCATTCCCTCTGGCAGAGTCTGTAGATTTGCACAATCCTTGATCTTCAGTTGCTTAAGTGAGGCAGGCAGCTCACCTTCTGGAAAGCTAATGAGGCATGGGCAGTGTTCAATCTCCAAATATTCAAGGAAACCTGAGTTGTAATTGTGAGGTAGTAACTTCAGAGTCTTGCATTTCTGCAGCACGAGACTTCTCAGCATCGGTGGCAAGCCCATCTCTGGAAATGACTCCAGTTTGGGGCAACTCTGTAATGACAACTCTTCAAGACATGTGAGACTTTGCAGACCATTAGGCAGCCTCTGCAGGTTAGCACAGTTTTCTATTTTCAAATGTTTGAGATTGCATGGAAGCCTTTGCTCCTCCAAGGATACAAGTCCATGGCACTGCCAGATATCTATACTTTCAAGACCCCGGAGGCATTCTAATCCAAATCTGTTCTCCCACAAAGCCGTCATCTCCCCACATCCTCTTATCACCAGTTTTTGAAGGGCTGCTAACAGCTGGGTAAATCCTTCCCTTAGACAAGTTAATCTGGAAATTCTCTGAATGTTTAGCGTAGTGAGGGAGCTCAGATCAACCCCGTTTCTCAACACAACCTCATTACATTCTACAACGTTTAAGCTACAAACATATGCAAGTCTTGGAAGTGCAGCCTTCAACTTTGGACATTCAAAAATTTCGAGCTCTGCCAGGGAAGGTAGGCAATTGGGCAAGCTTCCAGTCAGTTTGGGACATTCCCTTATTCTAAGCTCTCGAAGGCAAGAAAATAATCCTTCACATTCCTCAACCATATCAGAAAAAGACCAGTCTTCCCATTCTGGCATATCCTCAAACCTTAGAGACTCCAAGCATGGAAAAGGCTGGAAAAGAGAGACCTCCCCAAAAAATTCATCACCTATGGTTTTAACTTTACACATTCCTTGAATGCGCAAGGCTTTGAGTAGAGATAGTCGTCCAAGACACGGTAGCGATGTGCATTTTCCACAATTTTTAAGGGTCAGGGACTCCATTTTTGAGAATGAAGGATTCCCTATCCAGCTTGGGAATTTTGGTCCTCCATAGAACTCAACTGTGAGCTTTTTCAGATTTCTTTGAGGTTGCAGCAACTCGAGCACAAGCATTTCATTCAATTCATTTCGTGAATCATCAAAATCACCACTCCATCCCATTGTTAGTTCTTCAATGTGGCACTTATTCTTTAAACAAGCATCCACTGCATCTCGAGTATTTCTCGCATTATGCAATCCTTGAATGGAAAGTTCTCCTTGAAGATCCAACAAGTGCTTCAATTCTTGTATGCTCGACCCATTACCTTTCCCCACAATAAACTTAGACAATGTTTGCAAATTTGTCAGGCTGCCCATTCGTGGGGGCATCTCTTGTAATTGACTTGTCCCAGCAATATCAAGATGTCGAAGGTTGATTAAATTTCCCATCCCCATAGGCATCTCAGTGAGACTCCAACAATCTCGTAATATTAAGGTTTGTAAATTATACAGATGACCTACTGAATTAGGTAACCTTTTAATTGAAGAGCGACATAGATTGAGATATCGTAGATGACTCAAATTATCAATTGAACTCGGCAGCTCACTCATCTTATAGCCACTTAAAGATAGTACCCGTAAGCATTTCATTTCCATTAAGAGGTCATGTGTCACCTTGGTAGTTATGAATGACAAACTTTTCATAAATGATACACTGATAGGTAAAGCTAGAAAAGTTCGAAGATACTTCCCTTTATCGACAACTTCAAATTTTTTGAAGATCTCATTGGCCTGACGAATGAATGACAAATGGCGAGCCTTTTGAAAAATATTTTCATTATTCTCCAACTTATCCTCCAAATTGAAACATACATTTCCGGCAATAGATTGAGCCAAATCATGGATGAGATCATGCATCATGAATCTCGGCATTATGTCACTTGATTGTTGAAAGAATGACCTTGATAACAACTCTGAGAAGTATTTGGAACCTAAGTCCTCCATTCGCTTCTTCCCTTTTGTTTGCTGCAGAAATCCTTCTCCCATCCATAAAAGGATTAATTCATCCTTTTTGAATTCATATCCCTTGGGAAAAATAGCGCAGTAAGCAAAGCACTGCTTCAGATGAGATGGGAGGTGATGATAGCTCAATTTGAGAGCTGAAAGAACACCACTTTTCTCTTCTGGTAGATCCCATATCTTACTCTTCAATATATCGTCCCATGCCTCATGGTTTAGTTCATTTCGCAAGATGCCTCCCAGGGCCTTTGCGACCAAAGGCAAGCCCCTGCATCTGTTCACCATTTCCTCTCCAATTATTTTCACGTGCGGATGAGCTTCAAAGTTCCTTGCTCCCAATGCATGCTGCGCAAACACAGCCCGACAATCATCATTTGACAGCTCCTGCAGGGGGTAAGGCGAAACCGTTCTGGTAAGTGACGCGACACCCATGTTGCGAGTAGTGATGATAACCTTACTGCCGGGTCCCCCTGCTCGTAAAGGGGTGCACAACCTATCCCATTTGTCATAGTTCTCGTTCCAGACATCATCTAGAACAAGCAGAAACTTCTTTCCAGACAATTTCTCTTTCAGCTTGACTTGAAGCAAATTTAGATCATTGATCTCACGGGCATAAGAAGCAATTGACTGTAGAAGCGTTTTTGTTATCCTCAAAACATCAAAATCATCAGAAACACAAACCCAAGCCCTCAGATCAAAATGATTCTTCACTCTGTCGTCGTGGTAGGCAAGCTGGGCAAGGGTAGTTTTGCCGACACCTCCCATGCCGACTATAGGAATCACGCAGACTTCATTATCATGAACCAATTCATCCCTCAGCAACACTTCAAGTATCGCCTCTTTATCAGTTTCCCTGCCATAAACACGAGACTCAACCACCAGACAAGTTGTTTCAGGGACTCTTTTTCTCTTCCTGTTGGACCTCCCTTCAACATTCTCTCTCAAATCCAGGTCACCCTTTTGGGTAGAAATCTCATGTAATCTTGCAGTGATCTCCTCTATCTTAGACCCCATATTGAGATTATACACCAAAGCATTTGGATTGAAACGAGAAGACAAGGAGGAGATGAGGCTGCGTACCGTACTAGTACTTGGCTGAGGATCATCTGTGATCAGCTTGCGCCGTAAAGCTTCGGTGGCGAAGTCGTCCAAGATGTCCTCAACATCATAGGCCAAGTCTCTGAGCTCGGCTAACCATATCTGCACGAACCGATTAGTCATCTGCTTCTCCTCAGCATCATGAAGCACTGCATGGATTTTCAGCAGTATTCCCTCCCACTTCTTGAGCTCGGCGTGGACTTGTTCTTCGCGGGCGAACTTCCGGAGGTCGGGGCAGGCCAACATGTCGACCAGCTTCTGAATGGAAGCAGATAGAAAAGCCTCTCCAACAAAAGCCATGGTTAGTTACTTTGCAGAAATCAGTCCCAAATCGTACAACAGAACCCGAAGAAATGGTTTATGTTGTGCTAACTAATGGTCGTAGAAATTTTGAATATGGTTCCCAGGGATTCTGGAGCGTTCAACGGTGAGGGGCCCCTGAGTTGGAAATTTTTCATGGGCTTCTCATTGAAGTAAATCCTCACAAAATGACAACTGTGTTGACTGCTTTGATTACCAGTTTCCATCAGCCTCCTTCAGACGAGACCTCTTCCTCCCTCATGTGTTAGGTATGAACTTTTTCCGCTGGTGCATAAGATTCTTCGATTATTATCAAATGGTAATTAAGAAAATTTCTTAAAATTTTTATCTAAAATCCAACTTTCAAATAAAAAACTTTGAAATATTAAAAGGGAAAAAAAAAGCTTCTAATCTTTAAAAAAAAAAAAAAAAAGACTTTCAAACATCATGAAAATTAATTTGAATCTTCTAACATAAGTACAACAAACACAAATATAATCTATGGGACAAATATGGGTGAACCATTGAGCTTACAAGCGTGATGACATAATGACAGGATTAAACTTACATTTTATTCATAAAATTGGTGTCTATAAGATTTGTTGCGGTCAACTTTCTAGGACAAGGAGTCAAGTCAATGGAAGAAAAGGTCAAGGAGCCAAGTCAATGGAAGAAAATTGTGTTAGAGGATTTCTAATTAAGTGAATGGTTGGGGTCGTTGAATGTATGAAAGAGAATTTGACGTGAGGGTCACGGGTGAAGAAAACATTGTTCTTCCATTTTTAGAAAAGGTGGCCACATTTGAATTGGTTTCCGTGTACTGACTTATACTATTTTTATATTTATTGAAAAGACATCATCAATAAAGTAATATAAAATATATATTTTTTGGTTTTATTATTTATATTTTAATCTTATTTATTTGTATTTTTGTACCTAAATTTTATTCGTTTGTATTATTGTTCAACAATTTAGAGTTCTTCGTTCATATTGAATGATATAAATCTTTTATTTGATGGGTACCACTATGATCTTTTATTTGATGGGTACCACTATGATACTTTAGAGTTTTCCTTTGATTTTATGGGTTTGAATATAAGAAAATCAGCATCAATCAATGATAGTTACCGAAGAAAAATTAAACAGTAAAGATAGGCTTTTCACCATATAAACAAATTGACTCCTAAACTATCGGTTGATAGTTTGAAAAATAGAGTTGAGTAAGTAGAAGTACACTTTTATATGATATTTTGTGAATTTTTTAGGTTCTAATTTTAGTGAAAATAAAAAGAATGCTAGTAAATTTAAGAAAAAAAACCTTTTTATATTTTGATAGCTGAGACTCATCAATAAACTTATGATTTGTGGTTTTTTTTATATTGAAGCTACCCTAGTTTTTGTCATGAATAAGAATTTGAAATTTTGATAAGTTTGTGGTAAAATTCAATTCAAATATTCCTTTAATGTATGTGTTTAGTTAGAATAGGAATTTGTTTTTATTAAGATTTTTAGTTTAAACTTTTATTTTGGACATTATTTAAATGTTAGATAAAATTAATTATTGTTTGACATTTTAAAGAATTTTTGAAGTTGTTTGGATGATAGCATAGTGGTTGGTATGTTAATTAATTTTTTCTTTTTTTTTTTTTTTAAAAAAAAAGTGGAGTTTTGGGGATTATATGATGTTTTACTATTCTGAACAAAAATTTGGTCATTGATAACCTTAAATTACAAAGTGATTGTTTGAGTCATTTGCACTTTGAGTTTTTAGGCTTTAGGTGTGAAATAACTGTGACACCTTTGAAATGGGTCTTAGGGCATGACATCAAACCCACAAACCACGGGCTAACTTTTCTTCCCTTATTTTCAACTTAACATTTTTTAGTTTTGGTTTAACTTTTGTAAGTTATCTTTTTCCTCTATGAACAACCTTTATGACCTTAGAAACTTTTTGCTATAAAAATCATGGAACAAAACAATAATTATTTCACACAATTGTAATTCTCTGTTTTTATAATATTAAAGAACTTTCCAATATCACAAAATCCTATACTACAAAAACACAAATCCCAAATCCCTTAATTGTAACACCATAACTCAACTCCTTCCTTCTTGCTCCCCTCTAACTTGATATTAAAAAAAAAAAAAAAGATTTGAAATAAAAAAGGTGAGGTACAACTCAGCATAAAAGGGTTCAATTAAATAGAAGAGTTTGAAAAACTATAAATTACATGGTTATACTCAAACATGAACAATTATATTAACACCCATCAACAAATACAACATCATATACCTTAATTTCTTGATAAGTTTCATTTCAAAACCTATAACATTAACAAGTGAAAAGTATGTTGCAACTCTCATCTAAGGACATGTGTCCATACCCTTCATTTATCCACCAAAGCCTTAAACCTAGATATTAATATCGGTCTACATATTTTGATATATTACAATAGTCTTGATAGCCTGCAATTGTTTTTAGCCCAAACTAAGTTGAATGAGAATCTTGCAGACTATAATTTACAAGGGGAGAAATTAAAAAATCAATTTGGTGGGTCTATTGGTAGTACAAGTGTTAAGACAACCAAGATTTATGATACAAGTGTTGGTCTTAAAAGATTTTATAAGCTTGACTTCTCATTACAGGGAATACTTTCAAACCACCCAAGTTTGAAAAGGCCAAACTAGAAGAGACATCTGCTATGGTTGAATTTTGAATGTGATGCCTAAGGACAATAATCAAGAATAATAATCCTATCAAACCAGAGCCGGCAGTATGGCCAGAAGCTGTTGGAATAGCTCTAGGAGAGAAGCTGTTAGATTTTAGGTAAAGTAAGTCTCAAGGGAAAAGATTGTGTTAATCACATAAATTTGTGACAAAGACCTGTGATTTTATGTTGATGGGATTTTTGTACATGGTTCCTATGCATATTTGATGCTTTGAGTCTTTTAAGTAAATATTTGAGAAATGATATCAAGTGCTAAATTAATTTGAGGGTCTGTTTGGTAGGGGACATGAAAATTCTTTTATGATTTTTTGAGAATATAAGAAATGAAAATGGTGAAAGCATGCTGATAACATGCATTCCAATGTACAGCTGCTGAATATAGGTCCATTTTAGAAAATGTATGGAATTTAGGATGACATGTAATTCACTCCTTGGTAACAATCAAGGGGTGGTTATGGCATTTGGGCCTAATCAAATTGCCGTGTCAAAGCAGAAGAGAAGGCAGCCGCTCTACAACAACAGCTTGAGGAGTATAATAGAACAAGTCATAAACACTATAGTGACTAAGGATAGCATACATATTCATGCTTGTGTACAATAGCAGAAACCAGAAAAACCTAAAATGAAGATAGATGTATGTAAAACCTAAAATATGACCAACATAAGTAACAAATTAATTCCTTATATTTAAATTAAACCTAAAGTATTGCAAGTTTTAGCATGATGGTAAGGGGTTCCATTCTTACCAACTAATGACCCTCATGCTCGATATCCAGAAGTTTAGAGATATTAGGGATGATAAAAAATAAATAAATAAATAAATGAAAAGAAGAAGAAGAAGAAGCTGGGTCAGATGGTCTCGCAGAGATCCAATCGAAATTGAATGAGAAGAAGAATGATAATTGAGACCGAGGTCAAGAGAATTGAATAAACCTAAACCGGTATTTATAATAGAAAGAAAAAAGATAAAATTATGAGTATAAAATTAAATTAAATTATATTTTAACAATAATTAATTTAATTAATTGAATGATAAAATTCAAGATAATGGTCAAAATATTATTTTAATCAATATAAGATGATAAATATAATTTATATTTTTATAAATATTATAATTATGAGTAATATATCAATAATAATTATAATTATTTTTATGTATTGAATTTAATAAATAAAATTAATTAATTTTACAATACATATATTAATAATAATTTTATTATTGAAATATATTATTAGTTTAAATATTATTAAAAATACGAAAACATGTAGCATAAAAATATTTTTTTCTTTAAAATTAATTTTTTGAAACCATCTCTTTAGAGATAAATTTTGCATATAATTTCTTTTTTAAAATAAAAAGAAATTTTTTCTTGAAGAAACGATTTCTGCTTTGATTTTTTTAAAGAACATTTAAAAATGGTCTCTTCAAAAGATGATTTTTGCCTAAATATATGAATTTTCAGAAATCGTCTTTATAAGAGCCGATTTTTGCTTCAAATCAAATTATATGATAAACTCTTTTTCCTAATCAGCAAAAACTATTAAAGATTCAGAAATATTTTCTTCACTACAATAGTTTACAAATTATTTTTTAAAATTGCGTACACTTATCAAAAACCGTTTCCACAGCAAATTAGTATGCAAAGTGAATGTGAGTTGTGAATATGCTTACAAGATGTCACATAATGTGAGGACATGATTGAAGGGGTTAGTGCTTCCACTTCTTTTCAGCGACTCCTTCAATCTCAACTTGTTATCACTCGAATAATCCTTTATCCATCCATCCTCAAGTAGATTTCTATAGTTGAGAATGGAAATCCTCCATTCGACTTTGAAAATTATTATTCCATCATAAAGTAGTAAAAATACAACTGTAAGATTCAAATGAAGATCAAGATAGCCCATTCCATTCCTTTGATTTTCAGGATCTCTATCATCTCATAAACTCCATTCCATCATCCTTTAAATCATCGGCTTTTCCATATCCAAATATTTTCCTGAGGATTCATCAACAAATGTTTCAATTTTATAATTCAAGAGCATTAATAAGATTGAGATGTCAAGGTTGACTAGGCTTCCAATCTCTTTCGAGAGCAAGCAATAACTCACATGAAAGTTGCTCTTCCACTCAGAATAAATGTTTTTCAAATGTTCTTGAAATTCTTATTCTTGTTGCACCATTTCTTCCTAATTATTTGAATTTTTCATTGAAAAAAAAAAAGGTGGACTCTAACACATTTCTTATGTAGCATAGGTGCTATATTGGATTTGAGTTGAATTTTTAATAAATATATAATTAAATGGTCGCTTCTATTATAATGAAAATTTTGTAATATTAGTATTAGTAAATTATAACAGACCCATCGATGTAAATGCAGTAGTAGCTTTGTGGAAGCATCTGCAAGCAGAGTGGCTTGGACAAAATGAAAGAGAAGCACATAGCCAAGTATTTTTTGAACTATTTGATAAGACCCACAACTCCTCTTTAAGGTATTCCAATGACTAGGGAGCCGATGAGGCTCTTCTATCCGGTATGAGGCTTTGGAACTGAGGAGACCAACACTAATAGATGCACCAAAGGCTACCTGCAGATTATGGTTTTGTGGCATTGAGTGGGAGAGAAGAAATAATAGGGAGCAGTTAGAAGCCAATAGATGTAATCGTGTTCAACAAGCTTATAGCACTGACCAGGTCCACATGCTAAAGCTTCAAAAGCAATATATATATACCTATAGTTTTTTCTTACCTTAGCACTGGAACTCCAAAATTGCAACAAGATCTATTGAGCTTCTAGAAGGAGCAAGACCATGTTGTAGCCCCCCTCCTGGAGAATGTGTCCAAACATGAATGCCCTGAAATTTTGGAAAAAATCTTATTGTAAGCCAATGACGAACTATAAATGGACTCATCTTACTAAATGAAAACAAATGTTTATAAGGATCCAATCAATAAAGGCAATATGTTCTTAATTACTCTATACAGAAGAGTCTAAAGCAAATAGATGATTCATAGTGTATACGTGAATCCCAAAAGGAATAGAAAAAGAAAAAGATAAAAAGATAACCATCAAAGGAAGAGAATGCATTGGACTGTCGTATTTCATCAAGGAAACTCATGACAAAAACCCCTTTGTTCTTACATGTTATAGAAGCCTCTTTCCCTCAAGAATTTCTTCTTTTTCTTTTTTCTCCATCTATTCTAGACTAAAAGCTTAAAATCACTGCCATCCACGTAGTGCTTTGCCTCTGAGCAACAACTCTTCTGTGACAACCTGATAACAACTCCTCATCCACAACACCCTAGATTGCCATTAACCTGCAGCCACCAAAAAATGCATCACCAACTAATCTACTGTTTTTTCCACCTATTTAATCATCTAATAGAAGCAATTTGGGAGGGGTCTTTCCTCTGTTCACCTTATTATCAGTAACAATAACTCTATTTGAATGGGCTTTCCCCATGAGAATTGATACCTTACTTGACACCCTACTATCTTATGCTTCCTTCAAAGAAAAGCTCTCTCCGGCTCCACTCTGCATCTCATGACAAATTTCATTGGGTATGGATAGGATTCAATTTAGGATCCTATCACTGTACAAAACATCCGGCCGAAATCTAAGCTTGTTCTTATCACCCCAATCATGTGTGTTGTAGGTTTATCAAATTTTTTTACAACCATTTCCAATGCCTTTCTGCAAACTCACCAAATAACCTTTACCTCATTTTCCTCCAATACTTCCTTCTAACCATCTTCCTCCACAATGGGTTCCCACTGCAGATCTCTAAATCTATTTGCCTAATAAGGCCTTATTTAATGACCCCAACCTTCTCGTACCTGAACCCACTATGGTGAGAAAATCATCCACGATTCTAAGTCTTAACTTATATCCCATTCTTTGCCACGTGAAATCCCTTCACAACCACTCTACAATTATTCCAATCATTCCCAAACCCAGAGAAAGTTAAGGTCGAATTGATTAACAGGAAGCCTTCAGGAAAACCTTTATCATGACATTCATTGATCATTTTTGTCTGACCAAAGGCGAACTCTGCAGCATAGAGGAAATGCCATGCACACGATTAAGTCTAGACACCAAAATAAGTACGAATAAAAAAACATCACAATTAAAAACTTTTCTACTTTGTAATACAATTACATTTACAACCTTAAACATCGCCATGCAATTCTTGCTGTGCTAGGATATTTGTTAAGCACATCATGCATGCAACAACAATGATATGGTCAAAAAGGGGAAGATTGTTGGTCAAAGAGGAAATTACTTCGTGTTTATTAAGTGTAATATACGTTTTATTTTAAAAACTTTCAAACACATCCTTCTTTCTCTTTTGAAGTTGTTTGGATGATAGCATAGTGGTTAGAAAGGAAATTTTCGTTAATATATAACAACTAACACTGTTGTTGAACCATTGATATAACCGTTGTTTTTTTTGTGAGTAGGCAGACATACCTGCATGAAACAAAGGAAGGAAGAAATGTATCTGCTTCTATTTTTGTGCAGGTATCTGCTTCTATTTTTGTGCAAGTATCTACTTCTATTTTTGAGCAAGGAAAACATAATTTAGTTCCAACTCATATAGCCAACGAAATAGCAGAACAGGGGATTTACGTAGTTTTGAATCAATATCCTTCTTTCTTCTTTAGACATTTTGTTTAGAATAGGAAATTTCCTTTGGAAAATAATGACCTAAGCTTAGGACATTTCAGCTGAACAACACTGCAGGAGAATTTCAATGGTATCAAAGGTAAAAATTTATGCTTCAACTTTTCAAGTATCAAATTAGAAACTCATATCAATTCCATAAGAGTTGTCTTTTGTGAATGAGATGGTCTTTGTTTCCATTTTGTGATATAAAAATAAAATTCAAAAGAAATGTGTTCAAACATGAAAAACTATCCCTAATTGGAGATGTGTGTTGATGCAAGGTCAACTGGAGTCAGACCCTCCTTATGTTGTGCCTCTCAAAGTTTTTACCTAGCATTGGGGGACTGAGTGAGCTTCTTTCCTGCACAAAGGATGTTCAGACAGGTGGTCCGGACACGCCCCTTTGAAGCTTAAGTTAGATAAAGATAGGTAAGGCTCTTTGAATGAGAGAATGTCTGGGCTAATTTAAGCGCGCATACTTTGTTTATGCTTAAGGAGGGTTTTTATAGTGCCCAAGAGGAGGTCACTATAGTGCTGACTAAGAACTTTGACTTTCTTGTAATGATGACAATTCTGCAAGTGGTAGGGCAATCATTATAACTCTAGGCGACTGATAGGTGCTGTTAGAAGATATGGTATAATGTCTAATCATATAGTTACCCATCCCTTCAACCTGTTGGAGGTGTGGGGTTGTATGCAGTAATTAGTTGACATCAACCTGATGGTTGAGGTATGTCTCATTAGTCACTCCTCTGCTATATATGAATGATCACGTAGGTCAATGGACCTTAAAGGCTGACTGGATGGTTTCGTCCGCTTAGGAAGTCCGGTTGTGCTTGATGTCTGGCCTTAGGGTTCGGATGGAAAACTTCGGACACTGCGATCGCTATTTGGTCAGTATTAAGGGAGGGTGACACGTAGAGAAGAGTCCCTACAATGCCCTCTTTAAATCCGTGCACCTATGTCCGAACAGAAGTGGACGGGTTAGGTGTCTCTTCAAATCATTCCAACGCCTTTGGGACACGTGTCACTTGGGGGATTAAATGTGGGTCGCTTTTACTTAAGCCACCTGTCAGGCAGCATGTTGCTTAGGGGTGTGTTTCTAGATGACCTGTCTTTTGGGATCCCTAGGGTTTTGGTCTCCTATAAATAGGGGACTCCAAACCCTTTGGGTTACTTTTTTGAATATCTTTATTTTTGGAGCTCTTCTTCTTCTTCCAGTTTTTTGTATTTTTGCTTTTGCAACTTCGGTCGTTGTTTTTCCTCTGTTGCGTCATTATTGTTTCTAGACTTGCTTCAGGTGGGCCTTATTTTTGTTAGCGGACGCCTCTTTTGGACTTTGGTAAGTTTGCTCTCCTTTCGCATTGGTTGCTTACTATTTATTTGCTTGCTGTTGGGGCCGTTTTTGGAGTTTGTGACTTTCTGGATGCCAAGTGTACGCTGCAAGGTCCAAAATGTAGGGCTTTAGTGTTTTCTTGGAGAAGGTAGTTGTTGTTGGGGGGAAAGACCGATAGTATTTGCTAGAGTGAGGGTTTTTTGCGTCTTTCTATTTCTGCTTCTTTTTTGTTGGTCCCTTAAAGAGTACACCCAAGCATTTTGTTTTGCAGTTGTTTTGGTGATACCAGAGGGGGGAGGGGGGTATTTGGTTAGGGCTTGCTTTGCAAGCTAGGCTAGGTAACTTGCCAAAGTGTGGGCTTTAGACCCGCATAGGTTGCTTGTTGTACATTTGAGGCATTGCCTATTGGCAGAAGGGTCGGGTGACTGTTCTCTAACTATCGGCGTTGTGTCGTGCAGGTCTTACGTGACCCAAAGCCTCTCAATATGTCAGTAAGATGAGGCATTGCTTCCACCAATTCGGTTGGTAGAGGCCAAAAAGGTGGCCGAAAGGGTGCAGGTGCCAGACATACTTGGACGAAGCACCCAATCGAATTTTTGTTTGAACGGGAGTTCCGGGAACGCTTTCGCATCCTAAACGGTGTCTTCATACTCTTAGTAGATGACAAACCTACACCTATTGAGAAGCAATCTCACAATGCCATCTATTTCAACAAGGAGCAGTTCAATGTCGGGCTCCGTTTTTCTTGTCTTCTCTCTTCAAGTAGTTATTTATTATACTAAGATCCTTCCAGTCTTCATTCAACCAAATGTTGTTAGGGTGTAACATCTTAGACATGTTTTTTCACCTAGACCTCTTCTTGTTAGAGGTCCTTTTTGTTTATACAATCAAGATGAGCCAGAAATGAATATTCAACCTGTCTACTCATATTCCCTCTTTCCAGTTGTTGACAGGGCTTCCAGATTCCAACAAGGGCAGGGCCAGGGGACACGTCCTTGTTTCTGGTCCCTGGGCTGGCCTATATGAGGGTCTTAACCGAGAGTTTCACTCTTGCCACTCATTGTAGATTTCGAGTAGAATACGTTGCAACTGTCTTTGTGTGTCCCTTATAGCTTATTGGTTGTAAGCTTGTTACTAATGTTTTTATTTGCGTGGTGCAGGCAAGGAGAGGAGAGGTTGGCTCGTGGAATGGGTGGAGAAGACCTCCTTTGACCGTCTCAACAAACTATTCGAGATAACTTCAAACGAGCAGAACCATCAAATCCTTTTGATGGATCGAAATCTGTTGGTTGTGGTCCAGGAGCCTAATTCATATGTCCTGCCCATCCTTTCTCGTCCGACCCCTAAGGTCCTAGTGCTCGTCGAGCACCACGTATTGAAAGACCTCTCTTTTTACGAGGTCGCACGTGCGCAGGACACAAAGGCACACCAAGACCGGCTAGACTAGAGAGAGAAGAAGCATTAGGAGGGGACGCTAAGGCAAGCCCTAAGCGAAAACCGTCTGGCTTCCAATTCTAATGTCTACCCTCCGGCCAAGAAGAAGATATTTGCCATTCAACCTACTAAGAAGGCGCCAGCTCCGTTGCCCACATTTCCATCTCCTTCAGCTTTTTCTATAACTTCATCTTCCCTTGTGGCCAACATTGAACCAGACTTATCAACTGAATCATTTTTCGTAGGAATAGAGCCATAAGCAGAAGTGGAGCTAGTTGTACTTCGCATTGTTTGTAAGGAGGAGGAAAAGGAGGACATGGCTGCAAACTTGAGAACCGGCTTCAAGGAGAGGTACTGCAAGCGCCTCTCTGAATCTATTTTGGTTGTCTTTCCTCCTACTAAGAAGCCCTGCTCGGAGGTTCTTTGCCCAATGCCCGTCTCACCATTCCTCCGGTGCCAAAGCCTTCGACTAATGGTGTAGGGCCCAGTTATGTGCGGACTGTGAGGCCTTTTACTAGAAAAAATGCCTGCCCAGAGCTAGGAGAGCCCTCCATTGGTTCGGCCCAACTCAACGACGACTCCGTTGAGTGCGTGGCCTCTGCCCCTCCACATCCTAAAGTCCCTCGTGCTCCTAGTCGGAAAGAAATGGATGAACTGCTGAAGCAGGTCTCTTGTTTCACAGAGAGTGAGGGTCTTGTAAATAATATAGGGGACCTCTTCCCAACCACCCGACGTGTCTCGATGGACCTAAGCGACGACCCCAACATCTCCTTCGTGGACCGACTCCCATTCGACACCCTAGAGTTCTTCGCCACCTGTATCCCTCATATGTAGGATTACAGAGCCATTGAGACGATAGAAGTTGCAAACCTTGTCCCTCTCTAGTTCATGACACTTTTCCCTTTGATTGCTTAACATCTTCTTTATTGTCATTTCAAGTGGTGGCTGGCGCTCACAATATGATGCGACAGCACGCTTTGCTCCTAAAATGGATGAAGGTTGTTGAGGCACATGGACGATAGTGAAGACCTCCGCTTGAAGCTGAAGCTAGTATAGAGCAAGCTTATTACTTCTCAGAAAGTTGCTAACGAGGTAGCCGAGTTGCTTAGGAAGGTAGAAAAAGAGAGGGAAGTGGTCAATGCTGAGGCCTCCTAGTTGAGAGAGGGAGGAGAGGGAGGAGAGGCGGCAGAGGCCCAGTGTAAGAAAGTCGAGCAGAAGAATGAGCAATTGAGAAGGGAAATGGAGGAGCTCTGAGTAGGGTTTGCTGCTCAAAAGGAAGAACTAGAGGATGAGTACCAAAAGTAGGTGGATGACATGTTTTTCTTCGACTACTAGTGCTGCATGAAGAAACATGGCATCACCTAGGATACCCTATGTTATCCTTCAGACGACGAAGACATAACAACCGGTGGCCCTGCCTATGGAAACATAGATACTACTGCAGATGGCCCCTTTGGTGGGCAGTCATGATACATCTATATTTTTTCTTTTAATTTTCTTGGCCGGAGATGGCTTTGTATGTAATTTCCAATACATACTTGTTTTTTCCATTCTTCTTTCCATACACATTTCACTTTTCACAAGCCAAACTCATTGATAATATTGCTTCAAGTTGGATACATTCCAGGGGCGAAGCAGGGGTACTTCGTCCAAAGTTTGCAAATGGTAAGCCCCCGAGTCCCTAGCCTTAGTCATGACATAGGGTCCTTCCTAATTAGCTTGGATTTTCTCGGCCCCTTTCTTGGTCGTGTTCTCAAAGACTTCTCTGAGGACTAAGGTTCTGGTTCTGAACACGAGTGGCCGGACCTTTTTATTATAATGGGTAATAATTCTTTGTTTATAGGATGTCATCCAGATGGTTGCATTCCCTCTCACTTCGTCTGCCCAGTCTAAGTATCTTTCAAGCTCTTGGTTTTTATTTCTTTGACCTTGAACGGTTGTTTTGGCAGGGGCATGTCTATCTCAGTTGGAATGACTGCTTCCATCCCATAGGTTAGGGCGAAAGGAGTGGTCCCTGTGGGTCGTTCGAGGGTTGTCTGGTATGCCCACAGGACTCCGGGTAATTCATCTACTCACTTTGTTTTGGCCTTTTCCAGCATTTTCTTTAGCGTAGTGAGTAGGGTTTTGTTTGTCTCTTCTGCTTGTCCATTACTCTGAGAATAGTGAGGCGTGGAATATAGATTCTTGATTTTTAGCTCCAAATAGAAGGTTCTGAAGGCAATGCTGTCAAATTGCGGTCCATTATCTGCTATAATTGCGATCCCGAACCGACATACAATGTTTTTCCAGACGAACTTTGAGATGTCTTTACCTTTGGTGCTAGCGTAAGCTTTTGCTTCTACCCACTTTTTGAAATAGTCAATGACCACGAGCATAAACTTTTTCTACACGACTGCGATGGGTAAGGGGCCAATTATATCCATTCCCCATAGTGCGAACAACCAAGGACTTGTGACTGGATTGAGGACTTTAGATGGCATACGAGGAATTGGAGCATACTTCTGACACCGGTCACACCTTTTGACGTAGCTTTCAGTGTCTTACCTCATGGTGGGCCAATAGTACCCTTATGTGTGAGCGCGATGTGCTAAGGTACGTCTGCTTGCATGATTGCCTCACACACCATTGTGGAGCTCGGCTATGACATACTGGGTTTCCGGGTCGCTTAAGCATTTCAGGTACGAGCCCTCAAAAGATCACTTGTAAAGGTTGTCGTCGATTAGAGTGAAACGGGTGGCCTCCACCCGAGTCTTGTGTGTGTGCTTTTCATCTCCAGGTAGTTCCCCTATCCGGAGATATTTCACAATTTTGTGCATTCATTCGATGTCGGACTCAACAATACTACATATTGATGCTGGTGTAATTGATGATGTGGTCTAGAGGTAAATAGACAAAAGCACATCCTCCTTTATAGGAAGAGTAGCAACTATCCTGGCTAGCGTGTCAACCTTTAAGTTTTCTATCCATGGTACTCTCTAGAAGATCCATTCGCCGAGTTTTGCTAAGCTATCTTGTACTAGTGCAAGATAGTGGGCTATGCGTTCGTCCTTAGTTTCATATTCTTTTTGGATTTGCCCGATGACTAATTGAGAACCATTACATATTTTCAACTTAACCGCTACTAAGGAGTGGGCAAGGTCCAGACTGGCTAAGATCACCTCATACTCAACTTCATTGTTGGAGGCAAGAAACCTGAGTCGGATAACTTACTTTAGAAGCTCTTCGATTGGTAACTGTAAAATTAGGCCTACCCTGGAATCGGAGGCCCTGGATGTTCCATCCACATAAAGTATCCACCACACTTCCCTAGGGGAGTCGATTAAGTGGGATGGCTTTTGGAGGAGCTCAGCTATAAAGTTAGCCATGACTTGTTCTTTCAACACCAGTCTAGGTTGATATTTGATTCATGAGTACAGTCACTTGATGGGCTTGAAAGTATGGGTGGAGCTTTTGGGCAGCGCTTTTCAAGGCTAAAGCTATTTGCTCCATCTTGGAGTACTGGGTTTTTACGTCAACCATCACACTCACGTAGTATACGAGCCTTTGTTCTTTGTTTCTTATGTGATGAAACATAACAGCATTGGCCGCACAATCAGACACGGCTAAATACATGTAAAGTTGCTCACTAGATTGAGGGCTACTCAAAATTGGTGGCTGAGTGAGATAGCGTTTGACTTTGTCGGATGTTCGACCGCATTCATTCGTCCAATTGGTCACACTTGCCTCCTTTAGTGTGAGGAAGAAGAGCCTTAGCTTGTTTGTTAAACGAGCTATGAAACGTTCTAGTGTAGCTGGGCGATTTGTGAGGTGTTGCAACCCTTTCTTGCTACTTGGAGCTAACGTTTCAAGGATGACCTTTATTTGATCCGGGTTGACTTCGATTCCTCTCTAGGTTACCATAAACCCTAGGAATTTGCCTGTGTTGACCCCGAAAGTGCACTTAGTCGAGTTAAGCTTCATGTCGTACGTCATCATTAAGCAAAATGTTTCTTCTAAGTATTGGACGTGTTGGCTCCATGTTTTTCTTTTCACCACAATATTGTCGATATAGACTTCCATGGTCTAACCGATTAGAGGTTTGAAGATCTTTGTCATCAACCTTTGATAAGTAGCACCGGCATTCTTGAGCCCAAACGGCATGACCTTGTAGCAGTACAGTCCATGTGGTGTTACAAAGGTTGTCTTCTCTTCGTCAGGTTGGAACATGGGGATCTAGTGGTACCCGGAGAATGTGTCTATGAAGGAGAACATCCCGTGTCTAGAAGTGGCATCTACTATTTGATCTATTCGGGCCAACAGAAAACTATCCTTTGGGTAATCGTCATTCAGATTGGTGTAATCGACACAGACTCACCACGTTCCGCCTTTCTTTGGAACAACCACTATGTTCGCCAACCAATCAGGATATTTAACTTCCCTGATAAACCCGACGGCCAGTAATTTGTCCATCTTGGACTGGATAATCCTTTGCCTGTTTGGGTGGAAGCTTCGAACCTTCTGGCAGACGGCTCGCAAGGAAGGTATGACGTTTAGTCAATGTGAGGCTATAGATGGATGGATTCTAGGCATGTAAGAGTGAGTCCAAGCAAAGACGTCTTTGTTCTACTGAAGCACGCTTTCAAGTACTTTTAATTCTTTCGGTGCAATGAGAGAGTTGGCATAAGTAACATGATCACTACTGTATAAGAGATGCAAAGATTAGAGTGGGTCGGCCATAGGTGGATTTTTTTCCATCGGGTTTTGGAATTGCTATATTTCCTTCGTTTTTTACTGTTTCGGGTGCAGCTCACTGCTGCTTGGGAGTCTAGACTCAAACGCCACTTGATAGCATTTGCGCATAGCCAACTGATTGCCAAAAAGATCAATTTGTCCATCCTCGGTGAGGTAGCTCACCATCTGATTATTTGTAGAGGGAATGACCTTCATGCTGGGAAGCCATACGCGTCCCATTATGGCATTAAAAGGGGATAAATCTTCTACCACCGAGAAACATACGTTTTGGGTGATTGGACAAGCCTGTACGGGTAGTATGACATCTCCTAGGAAAGTTGTCATGGCTCAATTGGATCTAGATAGTATCCATCGGGGGTTTTCTAGGGCAGATGGTAGGAGTCCCATTTGCCTATAGACCGACATCTATAAGAGGTCAGTTGAGTTACTCGGATCGATCACAACTCTTCTTACATCGAACCTACTTATCCCTAGTGTCAAGATCAGGGCGTCTTCATGTGGTTGTAGGACCTAGTTGGTGTTGATTGGAGGGAAGATGATTATGTCGTCTACTAGGCGTGCACCCCTATTTGACAAGTTATGTTGGATGGAGTTGACCTGTTCTCTTACAGAGGTCGCGTGGAGAAATCTGTCTTTTACACTTGGAATTGTATTTTTCATCAACGGGGCCTTCGTGAATATAGCTGATGACAACTTTGAGAACTGTTGAAGTAGTGGGGACTTGGATGGTCAAATCCTATGTCGTTTCTCTCTATCCTTGGGCTATGCAGACGTATTGCTTCAAGTGCCTAGCTCGGATTAGTCTTTCCACTAAGTAGAGGAGAGTTCTGCACTATTCCATGGTATGACCATGATCTTTGTAGTAAGTACACTTTCGGCTCTGATCCTATTTTGCTAGATCTGTCTTAATTGGCTCTAGTCACCTAAAATCGGACAGATCAAGGATCATGGGGAGGAGTTTGTCATATGAAATGTTGAGGGGGGTTAGGCCAGCTTGGTTAGGCTATTGTTGGTCATTCCTCCCCTTACTAGCTTGCCTCAATTGGTTTGAAGGCTTAGAGCTCCCGGCATGGTCATTTCTGGTTCGTCAAGTGGTGACTAGGACTTCTTGGGTATGCATGGACGTCATCTTCGAGCATGGAGTACTTGTTTGCTCGTTTGAACAGGTCGTCTATTGTTGCTGGCAACTTTTTAACGAGGGACTCAAAGAACGATGTATCCGGACAGTTGCTTCTATTGAAGATTTGTAGAATGGCGTCCATGCTACAAGACTCTACTTGGAGCATGGCCTATCTAAACCATTTCACTAACTCTCTTAGGTGTTCATTTTCTTACATTTTGATGTTTTTCAGGGTACTTATGTTCTGCTTGTGGAGTGCTGAACATAGGTAGTGTCTCATAAAGGCTTCCAAAAGATCCCGAAAATTGTTCATGGAGCTTTTTGGGAGGTAGTGGAACCACGAAAAAGCCTGGTCGTGTAAGTTGGCTGGAAAGACTTTGCATAACAGTGCATCGTTTTCTATATCTAGGGTCATGAGTTGCCTCTAATGCATAATATGGTCAAACGGATCCCTCGTTCCATTGTATGTCGTAAATTTTGGCACCATGAACCCCCTTGATGGCTCAAAGTTGATGATGTGAGGGCTAAAAGGTGTGGAGAGCATGTCATCCAATCGTCGACTGATAGAGTCGGGTGAACCTCGATCTGCTAGGACCCTTGCTTGTTGCTGTGCTGGGGGATGGAAAGGCCACTCCATCATAACCTCTGCAACCAAGAGACTAGGCAGGTTTCTTGGGCTGCTGCTACACATGGTCTTCCTTCCACGCTAGGCGTCTGAGGTCCCAGCCAGGCCCGTATTACGTCAGATAGCTACGAACTCCTATTGTGCCTCTTTTTTATTGATACGTGGATAGAGTTAGAGCTTTCATCTAAAAACGCTTGGCAAGCTGGTGAAAACTTCTCATCAGGTCGTATATCCTGATTGACAGTGGGGAACCTTGCGTTCCTGGGAAAAGACACCTCATCATTTTGTTTGGAGTTTGTTCGTTGGGTTTTAGGTTGTTGATCAACTAGAGTCAAATACTCCTTACGTTGTGCCTCTTAGAGTTTCTACCCAACGGTGGGGAACTGGGTTAGCTTTTTTCCTACACAAAGGATGTTCGAACAGGTGGTTCAGGCACGTTCCTTCTAAGCTTAAGTTATACAAAGATAGGCCAGACTCTTTGAAGGAGAGAATGTGTGGGCTAGTTTAAGTGCGCGTACCTTGTTTATGCTTTAGGAGAGTTTTTATAGTGCCCAGAAGGAGGCCACTATAGTGCTGACTAAGCACTTTGACCTTCTTGTAATGATGACAATCCTATAGGTGGTAGGGCAATCATTACAACTCTAAGTGGCTGGCAGGTGCCGTCAGAAGATATGGCATAATGCCTGATCATGCAGTTACCCTTCCCTTCAACCTGCTAGAGATGTGGGGTTGTGTGCGGTAATTAGTTGACATCGACCTGATGTTTGAGGGATGTCCCATCAGTCACTTCCCTGGCAAATATGAAAGATTACGCAGGTTAATGAACCTTGAAGGCCGATTGGATGGTTCTGTCTGTTCAAGGATTCCGATTGTGCTTGATGTCTGGCCTTATGGTCCGAATGAAAAACTTTGGACACTGCGATCTCTATCTGGTCAGTATTAAGGGAGGCTGACACGTGGATTGACACGTGGAGAAGAGTCCCTACAATGTGCACTATTTTGGGTTAATCCTCTCGACTTCGACCATCAAATAATAATTGTATTAGATGATGAAACACTCAATTTCTAGATTCAGAAGAGTTGCAACCAACAGCCCTTCATTCAGCAGAAGGCACCAAAGCTTAAGCATTTAGATATTGCTCTCAAAATAGCATATGCATTCAGTGAACATCTAAGAACCATATTTAAGGCTTTGTGTGTTACTGTGCACTTAAAAATGGTAAATTCTATAAAAATAAAAAATAAAACAATAAAAGCAAAAAAAAATGTCATACCAGAGTGAGATATGAAACAACATTTCTTAGCTTAAGAAAGGGTCCAAAGTACTACAATAAATCAAACTAAAACTGAAACAAAATTGTTATAGCCTTAACATAAATTGTCCTTAAAGTTAACATACATAAGCAAACAATGAACTTCTATTAATTTTGAGATACTGTGCTAGTCTCAAAGATCTAAAGAAGTAACATATAATTCCTAAAAAAAGCCAAATATTTAAGGCTTTGTGTGTGATTTTGTAATTAAAAATAGTAAATGCAATCCGGAATTTTAAAATCAAAAGATATCACATCAGAGTTTGATATGTGAAACTGCATTGCTTTGCAGCAAAACAAGTCATAAACATATATGTAAAGTAGGGTTAATCACACTAAGCCAGAAGAAAGTTGTGTCTGTGTCAAAACAGAGAATCAAAGCAGCATGAGAACTATAGTCAAAATCCACCTCTTGGTGAAGACATGAATGAAACATCTTACAAAAAACAACTAAATTGGTGATAGAACTATACTAGTATAAAGAATGAAGCCAATCAACTTGCACAACAAGATTAAAAAAAAAAAAAAACATCTATTGGAGAAATCAAGAATATACCATCATGGGAATAGATTGTAGCTATAAGTAGGAAAATTTTCATTTAATCTTCACCATTTTTTCCCCTTCCTACATCTTCAAAGGAATTTTCTATTAGTATCTAAAAGTGGAAATGGTAAGCCATTGAAATTGGAAGTCAGGTATCGTGAATGGGCAAACGTACCTATTTGTTTGCTTTCATTGCTTGACTAGCAACTGCAGCCAAAATCATCTATTCATCAAGGAATAGAACAATCCTATCGAGCAGGACCAATCTGAATGTACAATGGAAATTGAAGGTCAAATTAGCAGGAAAGGAAAATGAGAACTTGTGAGAACTTTGGAAACACTATTAATGAAAATGTAATATTTAAAGATAGTTTTTACAGGGAGTTTCAATTTGGGATTACAATGGAAGAGGCTGAATGAATGATATTTAGATGCAAATATAGGGAAAGCAATAATGAAGGGATCTGTTGAAATAATTCTTCCAAACATTAAATGGAATGACAAGTAAACATTACAATTTAGGAATATTTGGAAAGCAATACACGACTCTTCATTCTTTGATTCAACACCAACTTGAATCCTCTACGTCCTTGGCTAGCTTAAGTTTCATCATTTATAGGTTTCCTTCATTCATCTTTTTCATAGCAACTCTAATATTTGAATAGAAAATTGCATCTAGGTATCCACATCTAAGTTCATTAATTATAAACGCTTGTAGAAAAAAAATACTAAATTTACTATGTTTCAAGGAAATCCAAAACAATAGTCCTAGAAAATCAAAAAGAAAATAAAAAAATAAAAAGAAAAAGAAAAGATTGTGAAGGGGAATTTGGTAAGTCAATGTGAAGATGGAGTTGGAAGCTGAATAGTGTTTTTTTATGGTTCCGGGGATCTTACGCACAATTAAACCTATTCCTAAAGAAAAGTAAATAAAAGTAAAGAAATGATTGGAGAATGGTAGTGATTTTGTACTTGTAAGGATTGAGGGTTGAATGCATTTATGTTTCTTCTCCACAACCCATGAACTGCATTTCTATTTCTACTTTTTATACTTCAATACATATATTCCCTAATCTATTCGAATGAAGGGGATGTGGGTGAGGTTGGACCAATATGCTCCATTCTCCTTTGAGAACCTTTCTTCTAGTATGGGACAATCCCAGATTTTAAGTTTTTCAAGTGTTGTAGGCATCAACCCTAAGGATCAGAGGTTAGGCCAATGTGATATATCTAAGAATTGAAGAGAGATGAGGTTTTGGAGAGCGAGAGAGGCTAGGGATTCCATTCCATCGATTGTAAGGAAGATGAGAGAGATGAGGTTTTAAAGAGACATGGAGGCTAGGGATTTCATTCCTTTGATTGTAAGGGAGGTGGGAGATACGGGAAGAAGACACTCGTCATCCGAAAATGAAACCATATCTGGAAATGTACTCTCAATAGTCAATGACAAAAGAAAGGTGAGGGTATGGAAGCCCCACTTTGATATGGGCATTTTCAAATTCTTATAGTCACAAATCTTAAGTGATATTAGATTGAAGGGCAAATCCTCTTCCGGAAAGGATTTCATTCCAGGAAAAAACGATATGGTCATATCTCTAAGAGATTTGAGGTCTCTCATTTGATGTGGCAGGAATTTTAGATTCTCACACCTCTGAATTTCAAGATATGTGAGAGTGAAAGTGGACAAGCCTCTTGTTGGAAAGCACTCTAGACTTTCACAATCATTTATACATAATTACTTGAGGTTGTGAAGGCAGTCTGGTAGGATTCTAAGATTTAAATAACTCTAAAGCCCTAAATATTCAAGAGCTGAATTGTTAGAGCACATGTTCTGTGACATGGACTCCAAGTTGGAGCAATACCAAATCTCAAGTCGCTTAATGGTGGAGGGTAACTCTCTTGTTGGAAAGGACTTGAGAGATGAACAACCATTGATCCATAATATTTCAAGACAAGCGAAATTATGGTGCATCATTCCCTCTGGTAAAGACTCTATATTTTCGCAATCTTCAATATATAATTTCTTTAGTATAGTTCGTAGCTCACCATTTGGAAAACATCTGAGAGATGGACATGCATATATCTCCAAGGATTCAAGGGCATATGAGTTGTAGTTATGAGGCAACAATTTTAGACCTTCACAACTACTCACCACAAGTCGTCTTAGCAATGGTGGCAACCTCGTATCTAGAAATGATTTCAATCTAGGGCCTTCCATTATTTCCAGCTTCACAAGACACATGAGAGTCTGCAATCCATTTGACAACTTCTCTAGATTATGACACCTTTTTAACCTCAAAATTTTAAGATTGTAAGGTAGCCTCGGAAGATAATTTAAGATGAATTGAATATATGATTCGAATTGATCTCTTGGATTAGATTACCTAATTTGAAGAGAAATTAGATCTAGACCTAAAGCTAAATAAAAAATCGGTTTAGATAAAAATTTAGGTTTTCAATCTAACTTGATGAAAATTAGATCTCAACATCTATTCACCATGGAAATTGCTTTCTAGAAAATCCTAACTCCGAGAATCTCACATCTTATTAATTTTCTTCTTTTTTACACTTCATTTTCCTCTCAATTTGAATACATTGCTATCTTGAGATTTAATCATGCAATTTCAAGTAAATTTCACTTGATCACCATCATTTCTTATCATCTCATTCAAGCCTTAATTGCCGAGAATAATCCATCCTTGTGGACGATACCTAAATACCACTATATTACAGTAGTTTGTACTAAAACCACTTTTTGATCGGGTACAAATTGCTATAGAATAGTGAATTAGGTTATAAATTTTGTTTTGATCCAATAAACGACAAAATCCGAGCGATCAAAAATGGCGCTATTGCCGGGGATGGTGCCAAGGTGATTGAGGCATTTTCTTTGGTGAGGATTAACCCTTGTGATCCACATCACAAGATTGGTGAAGTTCTTTTTACCGATTCTCCATTTTTTTATTATTATTTTTATTCTATTTTTTATCTTTTATTTTTCTCTTTTGTTCTTTTTGTTTTGTTTTGGTTTTTCTTAGCTTGTTTTGTAGGCTCTCCATTGCATGCTACATTGAGAATAAAATTCAAGGGAGAGAATGAAAAGAACTTACATTGCTAATCATCTTTGGTTTGTGATCCAATTGTTGAGGAAATGGAAAATCAAGGGGAAAATCAACAAACTCAACAAGAACCAAACAATGGCAATTCTCACATGTCTAGATCAATGAGAGAATATATGCATCCTCAAAGGATAGGAATGAGATCATGTATAGTTCTTCCTAATGAGCCTATTGTGATAAAAACTCACTTAGTACCCCTTCTACATCAATTTCATGGAATGGAGAATGAGAATCCTTATACTCACATCAAGGATTTTGAAGAAGTTTGTCATACTTTTCAAGAAGGGACTGCATCCATAGAGCTTGTGAGATTGAAGCTTTTTCCATTCACATTGAAGGATAAGTCTAAGTTGTGGTTTAACTCGTTGAGGCCCCAAAGCATAAGGTCATGGTTGGAACTACAAACAACCTTCTTGAAGAAATTTTTTCCCATACATTGCACAAGTGGCTTGAAAAGGCAAATTACCAACTTTGTGGCATTGGACAATGAAAATTTTTATGCTTGTTGGGAAAGATATATGGAAGTAATCAATGCTTGTCCTCATCATGGTTTTGACACATGGATGTTGGTGAATTACTTCTATGAGGGCATGTCGCCAACTATGAAGCAATTGCTAGAAACCATGTGTGGAGGTGACTTTATGAGCAAAAGTCCCGATGAAGCTTTTGAATTTTTGAATTATGTGGCTGAAATATCAAGGTCATGGGATGAGCCACATGAAAGGGATTTACACAAGTCCAAGTCTCAAAGCAATTCAAAAGGAGGAATGTATATGTTGAATGAAGATGTTGATCTACAAGATAAAATGGTAGCTTTGACAAAAAGGCTAGAGGAACTTGAAGCTAAGGGATTTCATGAGGTGAATGCAATATATGATAATCCAATTTACATGGAGCAATGTTCTAGTTATCAATCTATAGAACATGAAGTGAGTGATTGTACTACAATACCAGCCATGGGATCGCTCGGATTTTGTCGTTTATTGGATCAAAACAAAATTTATAACCTAATTCACTATTCTATAGCAATTTGTACCCGATCAAAAAGTGGTTTTAGTACAAACTATTGTAGTATAGTGGTTTTTATGTATCATCCACAAGGATGGATTATTCTTGATAATTAAGGCTTGAACGAGATGATAAGAAATGATGGTGATCAAGTGAAATTTACTTGAAATTGCATGATAAAATCTCAAGATAGCAATGTATTCAAATTGAATTGAAAATGAAGTGTAAAAGAGAAGAAAATTAATAAGATGTGAGATTCTCGGAGTTAGGATTTTCTAAAGAGCAATTTCCATGGTGAATATGTGTTGAGATCTAATTTTCATCAAGTTAGATTGAAAACCTAAATTTTCATCTAAACCGATTTTTGATTTAGCTTTAGATCTAGATCTAATTTCTCTTCAAATTAGGTAATCTAATCCAAGAGATCAATTTGAATCATAAATTCAATTCATCTTAAACTATCTTCCAATGATTCACACTATGCAACTATTCAATCTCATCAAATCTAGCATTAAGAATTTGGTGAATCTACCTAGCTTGCATTGTAGTAATCATCCAAGACAATTTGAAGAGAAAAATCCCCAAATTTCAATTAATCAATCAATTTGATCAAATTACCTTTGCAATTCAGGCTCAATTCTCTAATTCACCATAGATCTTGCCTCTAGATCCTCCCTCCTCCGTGACTTCAAGCTTAGCCTACCTCCTAACTTTGATTTGTATGAATCATTGAACAAGAAAAAGCTTGCAAGTATGGAAGAGTTCTTCTCTAAGTTTTACAAACATGCCAACTTAGACAAATTTCCTACTATGTAATTATGATAAGAATGACCTAATTGCTTATTGGGTCACTAATGTGCCATATTGATTATTTGTCTTAGCTTTTTTTTAGGTTGTCTTGATTCAATGACTTGACAATCTATATTTTAAGCTTAGCAATACCTAATTATTTGAGTAAAAAATTGTTAAGCTTGTAGAAAGATGAGTCCAGTATTATTCTAAAAGGTTGATGAAATAAAATTTCATCAACAAGCATCTATGGCATTTTCATTGTAAAAATGCTTTAAAAAGTGTCAATGCATAAATAGTTAGCAAAAAAGTTAAAAGAAAAAAAAAATCATCATGAGAAAGGAACCAAATATAGTTGGTTATATATTGTTGACAAGACAAGATTATTATAAGGTGAACAAAAAAGAATGTGTGATAAGTATCCAAAGAGAATTTACACAACCTATTTCAATCAAATTAAGAAAAACAAAAGACTAATGGACCGTGTTAACTCGTGACATAGAAAGTTATCCTACATAAGGGATGTACAAAGAAGGTAGTTTCATGATTGATGCAAAGTGAAGTCAATATCATACTTCAGTTGACATCTTGATTTCCTCCATGTTCTCACTACTTGCTAGTGCCCTTAGTAGTAGCCTCATCCGATCCTTCTCCTTCCACCACTTTCTTAGAAACTACCAACTTGTTCTCGACCTAATGCCTCTTGAAGCAACGATGACATAATTATGAAAAATTGCCTTTGAGTGAAAGCTTTACATGTGTAATGCAAGAGTATGAAAGTATCAAAATTACCATTACAATCTATACATATGTCATTCTATTGAAAAAAGAGGGGTAGTTTTGTATCTTTTACTTTGTAGTGATTAGTCTTCAACAATTCTAACTATTACCCAACAACTATGACCAATACCAACTTAGGGAATAAGAATTGACCTGGCATAACCAAGGAGCCAACAACATGACTGGCTATTTCTTAAAGTGACTCCCTCTGGTGTGTCCAAATAGGGAATATTAGGTGTGCAACTATAGGATAGGAAAAACATGTGACTCATACATAGAATATTTAGGGAAAAAAAACCTCCATGTTCTAATCATGGATTTTATTATAGTTAATATAAAGAAAATTCAAAAGTAGAAAGCTCATATGATATTAACAATATTTTTGTATGCTGAAAATTATATGGTGCATTTGGGAACATTTTCAAAAAATGTTTTTAAAAAATAATTTTTGAGAATAGTTTACAAAAACAATTTTCTTTCTTTTTTTTAGAGGAAAAATTGTCTCAATTTATTTTATGTTTTTTTTTCAAATATTTTTTAAAAAATAAATTTTATCTATTATGTTTTATTTTCAAATATCCTCCATGAATCTACAATTGTTTTTTAAAAACCGTTCCAAAAAAAGGTGAAAACAATATAAAACAACTAAATTATATTATAAAAATATGTTTTTTTGAATAATTCTCAAAAATCTATTCTTGAAAACCATTAATAACTAAAAAATTTTATTTTTTATTTAAAAAAAAAAAACAGTTCCTAAGGACAATTGCCAAACATAGTCATAGTGTAGACCTCAAAATTTGTCCTAAATTTATTTTTACATTAGTTTTGAGCATAATTTTATTCTTAAAGTTAAATCCTGATTATATCTGAATTTTTTTGGCCTACTAACACCCTTTAATTTTTTAGTTTTTATTATTTTGTTTTATTTTTGCTTTGTATATTATTTTTTTATTATTTTCTTCTCTTTTCTTACTTATTTTCTTTTCTTTTTTCTTTTTCCTCTCTTCTCCCACTTACCCCACCTACCCACACTCTCCCTCTTGCCAATTTCTCCCTCCCTCCCCTCATACTCTCTCTTTCTTTGACTTCTTTCCTTTTCCATTTTTCTTTCCTTTTTTTTCTCCCATTTTCTCTTCTACCATTTCTTTTCCCACTCATCGACACGACCTTTTCCCCCTCTCCATCTTCCATTTCCTTTTTCATTTTTTTTTCTCTTTTTTCCCCTCATATCCATTTATTCCCTTGCCCAAAGAAACCGTCCATCCTCTTCGCCGCCTGTAGCACCGTCAACTAGTCGGCGGCGCCACTACCAACCGGTGACCCCCCTTTCCACCCACTTCACTTCTCACTATTTTCTTTAATTTGGGTAAGTTTATTTCCTTTTATTTTATTATTTCGGTTTAATTTTTATAGTAATTTGTTATTGTTTGTATGAGCTAATTTATGCTATTTTTGAGTTTGCATTTGCTTGATTGGGATATTGTTTGTAAGCTTTGGGTTAAATCTGGATAATTTGGGTATTATTTTAAACCTTGTATTTTGATTCGGGTCTCTAATTCGGGCTTGTCAATTTATGTTTTATTTGGATTTAGTGATAATTGGGTTGTGAATTTGGGTTTGTTTATTAAATTAGGTGTGGATTATGAGTTATTTAAATTTAAGCCTAATTGGATTTATTTTGATTTGTTATATTTGAGTTTGACTAATTGTACTTGAATTTTGGTTATTAATTTGGAGATTTTAGATTAGGGCTATAATATGTGGGATATTTTTGTTGGGTTATATTTATTAATTTGGGTCTATTTTTATTGGCAAAAATCTATTGGATCAATTTAAAGTTTGAATTTGGGTTTGAATAATTATTTTGGACTCTAAATATTTTTGGATATTTACCTTTGGCCTCATTTTTGTTTTGCATAGGCCAATTCCACTACTGGTATTATGTTGGGTGGGCATGGATTTGTGACGCGTGGAGAACCAAATTTAATGGAAGAAAAGGAGGCTCAAGAAAACTGTAAATGAGACATTGAGTTTGTTGTAAGCTTGTTTGAGTACATTTTATTTTCCTAATTTCTATTTAGTCTCATTTCTATTGGATCCTTTAAATGTTCTGTTTTATATGTTTATTAGTTGTATGCAGAATTGAATAGTTGATAACTCCAAAATTTTGTTTTAATAAAAGAAACAGTTCAATAATTTTATTTTAATGAAAAATATTGTTTCTAAAATATTTTTGTTAATAAATGAATTTTTTTTTAATAAAAATCCAGAAAATCCATTTTTTTATAAAAAAAAATTTTCTAAATTGTTTTTAGCAACCATTGTTCATAAATTTATTTGTTTAATAAAAATAGTCCAAAAAAAATATTTTGTAAATAAAATTGACCAAAAGGTTATTATTATTTTTAAAAAAATTGTCTAAAAAACGTTTTTTTTTTAAAAAAAAAAATTCTATTTCTCCAATTAGAATAAGATTAAAAGTATCTTCTTTATAGATAAAGGTCTTAAATAATTTTTTAATAAGAATGGAATTTGCAAATTGAAGCTGTAGAAATATATATATATATATATATATTTTAATAAAATTGGGTGGAAAATATTTTCGTAAACAAAATTTGTAAAGAAATTAATTCCTTTGTAAATAAAGTTGTAAAATTTCTTTTTTCTTTCTTTTTTTTTTTTTTGGGTAAAAGTAAGTGAAAATATTTTTATTGTCAAATTGAGATTTTTGTAATAAATTCTTTTTATAAAATGAGTGTAAATAACTTTTTTGAAAAATGAACACAAATAAAATTGAATCAAATCACTTTATGGACCCTGCATTTTGCACGATGCGTTCTCACTCGATGATGTAACTCACTTTTTATTTATTTATGAAAATTTTGATTTTTTTTTAAAAGACTTGGAGTCGCCATTTATTTTTGTTTTATTTTTAAAGCGAAAAACAAAATAAGAAAGAAAAACCCTAAATGTGACTCTTAAAAGAAAAACAGGTCTGTAAAAAATCGAGTTTGGGTCCGAGGGTCAAGTTACCTATTGGGAAGGTACCGTGGTGAGTCGTAGCACCCTTCTAAGGCCCTAAAAATTGGTCAATAAGGTGAAGCAAGTGTGACAATTGATAAGGAAATCAATGGATACCAATGAAATGATCAAATAATAAAACGAATCATGCATAAGAATAAGCAAAGTGGGAGGGAGATCGTACCTTAGCAACAAGTAATAGTGCATTATCAATGAAAACAAGATTAGTTCAAGCATACAATTATCGCATACATATCAAAGAGTAAGACAAAGATCAAACAATATTCATTAAGCAAAACAATTGACAATCAGAAGAGAAAACTTATATGTTATATGTAGGGTCCCCACCAAACCCCAAATGATTTTGCATGAATTAATCCCACAAATTCCATTGTTATGGAATTATGAAAAATCATATTCATGCTTATTTAAAATCAAGAGAAATATAAAATTATTTGAAAATCGAAGAAAATTTGTACAAGTGCATACCAAAATGAGAATGGTAGCAGATTTATTAAAATCAGGATTTTTTGCAACCTAAAACCCTAATAAAGGATGAAAAGTTGTAGAGTTAAAAAATATTTGAAAACTGAAGTGAAATTAAAACTATTCAAAAGAAAACTAAAGTTTTGAAATTTATTTAAAAATTGAAGTCTCGAAAATTATTTGAAAATTGGAGTCTTGAAAATTAAATTTAAGAATTGGAATTTTGGAAATTAAATTTGAAAGAAATTGGAATTTTGAAAATTATTTGAGAATTGGAATTTTGAAAATTAAATTTAAGAATTGGAGTTTTGGAAATTAAATTTGAAAGAAAATGGAATTTTGAAAATTATTTGAGAATTGGATTTTAAGAATTGGAGTTTTGGAAATTAAATTTAAGAATTGGAATTTTGGAAATTAAGTTTGAAAGAAATTGGAATTTTGAAAATTATTTGAGAATTGGAGTTTTGGAAAATTATTTGAAAATAGAAATTTTGAAATTTGAAATTTTGGAGAATTATTTGAGAATGAGAATTTTGAAAATTAAATTTGAAAATTGAAGTTTTAAAAATTAGTTTTAAGAATTGGAGTTTTGAAAATTAATTTTGAAGGAATCGGAGTTTTGAAAATTAATTGAAAATTAGAGTTTTAAAAAAATTAAATTTAAGAATTGGAGTTTTGAAAATTATTTGAGAATTGGTGTTTTGAAAATTAAATTGAAAATTGGAATTTTGGAAAATTAAATTTGAAAGAAATTGGAGTTTTGAAAATCAAATTTGAAAATTAAAGTTTGGAAAATTAAATTTAAAGAATGGAGTTTTGAAAATTAAATTGGAATTTGGAATTTTGGAAAATATTTGAAAATTAAAATCTTGAAAATTAAATTTAAAAATTGGAAATTATTCAAAATTTGATGTTTTGAAAATTATTTGAAAATTGAGAGTTTTAAAAATTAAATTTCAAAAATTGGAGTTTTGGAAACTATTTGAAAATTGAAGTTTTTTAAAATTAATATTTGAAAGCATGAATGGGGAATTATGAAATAAATGAGGGCATTGAGTAAAAGGCTCACCAAAAGGTGGCCATGCACGGTTGTAATGGTTGCACCAATGAAGGGCCCAACCCAAAAGATCCATTAGTCATCCTAGGCCTTTCCATTGTTGTAGATGACAACAACTCCCAAATTCGTGGCATTGCTTTCAGCACACCACACCAGAAAATTCCCCTCAAAGCAAGAGCAGTTCTTTTTCTCAGACCTAGAAACTCTTTCCGGATCAATGCCCAACCCCATGCATCTATGCTCCACCTTGAGCATGTTTTTGTCTTGACAAACATCCAAATGGAACCTGCAGACTACCTTTGTAAATGATAATCCGGATTTCCAAATTTTATACCAAGCCATGCATGGGGGCTGCCGGGATGGAGAGCTATTTCAGTGTCTGATAATGAGACAGTTGGACTTCCTCGGATTCTTGTGGGTCTAGTTGAAATGGCCTCCAAATGGGTACAGGATGGGTATGGTGTTGGAGAGAGGTTGAAGATGGTGGTGAGTTTGTCATGGAGTGACAAGCTAGAGGTGGTGCAGTGATCGGTGTTTATGGTGAGCTTGTCGAGTTGTTTCTTTCCTGAAATTGTGTAACATTGATATGGTTTACCATCAGCCAAGGGGTTTTCATTTCATGGGGTGATGGAAGCCACCATAATCCTCACTAAACTCACTCATATCAATTCTAATCAGCATGAGTGAAACTGTACACATTAGCCATATCCATTTAAAATTGTGGTAAACTCATTTCATGTTTTTTTCTTGTCCAAAATTGAGTTTCATTCTCTTAAATCCCCTTTCTAATTTCTTATGCCTTAGAATGAACTCACAGGCAGACATGCTAAGAAAACCTTTCTCTGGAACACCCTTATGATAAAAAACTGGAAGCATGCACCAACCCCCAAGTCGCTAGTTTGCAAATATAATTTCCACCAAAGGACACCTTGGTGGGTTTCCAATTTTCATGGATGATCGAAGGCTTGTTGGAGTGAAGATAGATAAGGGTAGAACATATCTCTGTAGCTAAGTATCGTTCAACACCAAAGGATTTTGTATGGAGCTTTAAAGAAGTTGAATCCATAGTGGGCATAATGTTCTCTTTCTAGTCATCAAGAACAAGTATCTTATTTTCTTTCACCACCTTGTGGAGCTCAATCCCACAAAGAAATGAATCCATCTCAGCTTCAGCCGACAAGGGAGGAGAGATGGCCATCCTTTCATATCCTCCATCTATGGCATCAACTATATTTCCACCATTTTATTTGATACAGGATCACAAATTTCACCATTGAACCGAGGGAGAGCATTCAACAACCTCCTCGTTTCAAAAGGTGTAGTCTTAGATAACAAATCAGAATCCCAAATCCACCCAGAAGTCACTCCAACATCATCAATCGTTGAGGCTCATACTCATGCATGCCAGAAAAATTACCAATAACAGGGGAAGACAAAAGAATGGGAAGGAAAACATGGAGATAAAATATAGAAATAAGTAAAGAAAACACCAAATGAAGCTCTCTTTCATGGGTCATCAGTGAGCTCGCTAAATGGTGAGAGAGACCAAAATGAACTTTAAATTCAAATCGAAAACAAGGTCGTAGGTGTCTTACAGAGCAAAAAAAACAAAGCGGGATTTCAAATTCTATAGAAACAAAAAAAAAAAAACAAACAAAAAGTGTTTGCAAATGATCTCATATATGCATGTTTTCTAATGTTTGCACTCAATCATTAGAAGCGAACCCAAATATTAGCAAGAAAAAGAGAAAAATGATGCAAAAATGGGATAACAGAGCATGTAGTGATTGTACCTAAACGACTCCCTTGAGCAAGGATTGCTTGGCATCAAGTACTTGATTCGGTAGCTTCTCCTAACTCTGCCAAAGCCTCCCTCCTCTATTTTTCCCCCCCAAGACCCACTATCTCAGTCTAGTTTTCTTCTCTTATCTCTATCATCTTGCTTAGAGATGTCTCCATCCCTAACCACCACCATGGCAAGGTGGTGGTGTCCTTGGCCATGTGTCCATGCATGTAGCTCTTAGCACTTAAAGAAGTCGACCCCTCTCACTCCTCCAAGATGTCGTCAGCTCTCCCGAGGGGTGATATGAAAATAGTACTCCAAAAATAACCAAAAAAACTATACCAAAATGAGGGTCTACAAATATGCCCCTCTTCGATATAGATCACAAGTGTAATGAATGGATCACAGATACGTGAGAGATGAATAAAATGAAGTAAATTGTACCGAAGAATAGAAAAGATCTCAAATTTTGGTCTAAACACATAACGTGATAAGCTTAAGATCAAAGGCACATACTAGGAAGGTGAGACTCTAGACAAAGAAATGTGGACGATGAGATGAGTGTATACGCAATGAACAACACTGGACCATGATACAATGAACGGCTCAAAGATAAGCAAGATAAGGAATGATCAATTTTCAGAAAAAATGAACCCGATGAAAGATATGTGACTCAAGATCGAACAAGACTCAACTGGGCAGGCACGACTTGAAGATGAACAAAAGTCAACTCAACTAACAAGACAATGACCGATCGATATAGGTGTGGTCTCAAAAACTGAACTGACAAGATGAATGACCGATCGATATAGGTGTGGTCCCAAAAAACCTCAAACATGCGAATATATTCAGCAAGACAAACATACAACCTTAGATACCTACGTCAATCAACAAAATAATACAAAAAATCATAAAAGAAAAGGTACAGAATCATAAGAGGATGAGAGGATATGAATTTTGTGTGACCATGCCTAGAAGAGTCTCCCCTTAAGAAATAATGCTTAACTTCAAAGAGCTGCATCCTCTTCCAAAAATCCTGAAAAGTTCTCCCCCCAAAGTCTAGAAAAGTTCCTCTTCCCTTTCTTTGTGCTCTCCTTTTCTCCCTCTGAAAAATAATCTTCGAAAATCCCCTCATCAAATTTCCACTAGCCTGTGTTTTTATAGCAATTGGAGTCGTCCCCACTGAGGACTCCTCTTTCTGAATTTTACGTCTCATCTACTAGAAAAACTCTTTCAATTTCAGAAAAATGAATTCATGCATATCACGTAAAGAGTCCTACCTTCTCCAAAAACTTCTCAATTGGTGGATTTTCTATAAAAACTTCAAATTATCAAATTAAATAAATGAATAAAAAATAAAATAATAATACTAATAAATAAAATAATAAATAAATCGGAGAATGATAAAATAATAATAATAGATAAACGAATAAATAACAAGATAATGAACAAATAAATAAAACAATAAAAAAGGATAAGATAACTAAATAAATAAAAGTGATTGATAACAATGAAAATAAATTAAAATAAATAATATAATATAATATAATAAATGATTAAATAAAAGTGATTGGTAATAAAAATAAAAATAAAAATAAATAAATAAGTAAATGAGATAACTGAGCCATGCAACCATACAAGTCACGCTAAAAATGTCTAGTGGGCCAAGTATGCATAAGTGGGCCTAAGGTGTCTAAATGGGCCTAAGGTGGCGTCTAATGGCCTAAGGTAGTGCCTAATGGGCTGGGTATAGTTATATAGGCCAAGGGTGAGACTAGGTGGGCTTAATTAAGTCTAACCTAAAGTGCACCTAAGTGAAGCCTAATCTAAACTTGAAGGGCAGCCAATGTCATAATGTGGAATCGGATAAACCCCTCAACCAAAGTCTTCATAGTGGCTTAGAAAAGATAAGCTACACGAGTAGTAATAGGCCATCAAAGAAACACTGTGGAACATTAGAAATGAACTTAAAGACATGTGCTAAAGGGACAAAATGGAGGTTCTATAGGGACATTTATGCACGATTTCAAAGAGATGATGTGACCATATTTTGATGGATACTAGTCTTTAGTGCTGATCATGTGAGAGTTTGAGAGCTTGATGTTTGAGGTTATGGCCAAAGGAAGGGTGGCCATCATTTCATGAACCTATTTACCTTATCACCCTTGCACATAGAGTTATCTCTTGCTAGCCAATTGGGTCATGCACCCTTCACTTTGTGATTCATCACCCTACTTACCTTGTTTCGTATACCTTGGGTTGGGGCCTATGGGCACATCTTTGTTTATAGATAAGGTCACCTAGGTTATAGGTTTCATGGGTGATTCACCTTTTGTATTCATTCTGTATGTCTCGATCATTTGTTATCTCATCTATACATTTTCTTAGTATTTTGTTGTATCCATTTGAGTAATTGATTCGTTATCTCTATTTCCATGAGTTTGTTTCATACATATGGGTTGGTCTTCTTGTATAGATATCAAGGTTTATTTGGGCTGCCTGGGGATCTTTGTACATGATTGCCTTGATTCAGTGGTTTGATTATTGTTTAAAAAAAAAAAAAAAAAAAAAAAGTGATGTCAGTATTTGTTGGTAGCTTGTGTGATAGTTTTGGTTTTCCCATTGTGAATATCTATTTCACCTTATACATCGAGTCATGCTGAGCTATGGGTTCCATTCCCGATTTTGACATTTTGCTTCTCTTATACTCAATTACATATCTCATTCATCTTGGTCATGTTCTTTTTGTTTGTATATCGAGTTAGCACTCATCAACATTATCTGTTTTACTTCCGATCATTAAACTATTCTTTTGATTCCCTTGAGCATATTCCAAAGCCTCACCCTTGTCCTTTATATTTCTTTCATCCCTTCTCACGGATGGTTGTATACTTATGTAGTAATCCCATTGATTCATTATTCTTTTCATCAATTTGCATCTCTCATTCATTCAACCATTGATATCGTGGAGCGTCTATGAGGTCCATGATCTTTGAGTTTCTTTATTTGTTACATTGTGTATACTAGAGGCATAGGGATTTTACCATTGGGATTATTGAGCCTAGTTTCCTTTCATTTCTTTTCCCTATTACCCTAGCCTACATTACGTCCTAGGACTTAAGGTCATGATATCGTGTATTATGCTTGATAGCTCACGAACATTTGAGATGGGTTGGAGATTACTCAGAGCATGATGGATGCAGAGCTATGAGAGAGTTTACATTGGGGCATAACCCTCTTTTCGGTGATGGGTTTTTTAGATGATGATCTACATTTGGGCATAACCACCTCAAAGAGCTTATATTGATGCATAACCCTCTCATTGATGATTGATTTTCAAGATGATAGTTTATACTGGGGCATAGCCACTTCATTTCTCCTTATGGAGCATTGTGGATTAGGAGTTGTTCGGATTATATCGACATATATCCATTTTTTTAGATGTGGAAGTAGAGTTCGACCTTGATCTAATAGTGCATACTGGGGCATAACCATTTTGTTTCATTCCCTACACTGGAGCATATTCACCTTTTGGAGGAGATTCGATACTCCTCTCACATTGTTGCATGAGAAGGCTTTGGGGAGTAGAGGTCCATCTTGATCAGATTGTATATGTTGTGGTATAGCCATTCCAGAGATTACCTTACATTGAGGTATGACTATTTCAGATATCACACTGCATACCGGGGAATACTCTTCTTGTTAGTGCTTGGTTTTGGAGATGATTACTTTGTTTAGGGTTTACCTATTTTGGCTCATTTCAACTTGACATATTCATATTGGGGCATAGCCACTTGCAGAGCATTATTACTGGAGCACATCTACTCTATTTGATTCCTTATATTGGGGCATAACCATTCTCATGGAGGTGATCAAACATTCTTTTCATATTGGGGTATGGGAAATGGTCGGTAGATATTGATTTGATGTCTTTTATACTAGGGCATAGCCATTTGAGGAAGTATTCATATTGGGGCACAGCCACTTTATTAATCTTCTATGACATTGGGATCCGACCAATTGCTTAAGGTTTTTGATGGATTGTGGAGATGATGACACTTTGGATTGGTCATCTCAGCATACTTGGTTTGATTTAGATCCACTTTGCATTTGTTTCTTATCATAGCACCCTACCTTGGATTCTTTCACACCTATATCTTGTTTTGAGCCCACCCATCTCATGTTCATGATATATGACCTTATCCAACTCTCCTAATCAAAGGAGAATATAGACCAGTCCCGAGTTTGTCAGTTGGACTGTCATGTGCCTTTTGGACATTGGTTTCAACATCTCCTATGATTGTAGGGCTTGTTAGATTGTTGATGGGTTTGTGACGATGTTTTCATTTTGGTAGTTGGCATGTCATGACTTGGTGCACATTTAGACTCAGAGTTTTGGTTAGTTTTATTTTTATTCATCATTTGGTTTGTTTTGATAGCTTAGTCCTAGGACGCATAGTCCTACGGAGCTTTTTTGATTGAAGATTAGATGTGTTCATCTTATTGTTGATAGTTGTATCGTGGAGTGTATTAGTTGTTTATAGCATTTTGTACATTCTATTTTTTCCCCTTTTAGTCTTATGTCAATTGTCTTTTGGTCTTCACGACCACAACTTTGGTATCTTCTTAGTCATCTTTCAGACTTGAAGCTGCACCATTAGTTCATCTTTGTCTCACCCTCTATCAACCTCGAGCCACACCTTTAGGTTACCATTTAGCTTTAGCCATACCTTTAGGTATCTTTAGGTTCTCTCTCTTTTCACCATCGATCATCTCGAGCTTTACGATTAGATCATCTTCCTTGGCCTTAGGATACATCTTTAGATTATCATTTGGCTTAGAGCCACATTTTGAGCATTATCATAGTTGTCTTTTCTGTCATTGTGTTTGTGTTTTACTATTACAGATCGAACTTTTTTACTTTTCCTTGTTTTTTCTTAGTGCTGGGCCTCGATGGTTCGACATTTTCTTTTTAGTTTCCTTTTAGAGTGGCTTCCTAATTGTAGGGTCTTTATTATTTATGTTTCTTAGAGTCGCGCCCTGATTATTCAGTTTTTATTGTTTATGTTTCTTAGAGTTGCACCCTAATAGTCTGACCTTTCCTATTTATGTTTCTTAGAGTCGCACCCTGATTGTCTGACCTTTCCTGCTTATGTTTCTTAGAGTCGCGCCCTGACTGTCTAACCTTTCCTGTTTATGTTTCTTAGGGTCGCACCCTGAATGTCGGACCTTTCTTGTTTATGTTTCTTAGAGTCGCGCCTTGACTGTCTAACCTTTCCTGTTTATGTTTCTTAGAGTCGTGCCTTGAATGTCAGACCTTTCTTGTTTATGTTTCTTAGAGTTGCGCCCTGACTGTTCGACCTTTCCTATTTATGTTTCTTAGAGTCGTGTCATGACTGTTCGACCTTTACTATTTATGTTTCTTAGAGTCGCACCCTGAGTATCCGACCTTTCCTATTTATATTTCTTAGAGTTGCACCCTGACTATTCGACCTTTACTATGTATGTTTCTTATAGTCGCAGCCCAACTGTTCGATCTTTCTTGTTTATGTTTCTTAGAGTCGCACCCTAATTGTTTGGTTTTTCTTGTTTACGTTTCTTAGAGCCAACCGCGCCTTAACCGTCCAGTCTTTCATGTTTATGTTTCTTAGAGTCATGTCATGACTGTTTGGCCTTTCCTGTTTATATTTCTTAGAGTCAGGCTCTGACTGTTTGACATTTCGTATTTATGTTTCTTAGAGTTGCACCTTAACTGTCCGACCTTTACTATTTATGTTTCTTAATGCCATGCCCTAACTATCTAACCTTTCTTTTTTATATTTCTTAGAGTCACGCTCTAACTGTCCGACCTTTCCTATTTATGTTTCTTAGAGTCGCACCTTGAATGTTCGACCTTTTATGTTTATGTTTCTTAGAGTCGTGCCTTAACTATCTGACCTTTACTGTTTATGTTTCTCAGAGCCACGCCCTGATTGTCCAACCTTTCCTGTTTATGTTTCTTAGAGTTATGCCTTGATTGTCCAACATTTCTTGTTTATGTTTCTTAAAGCCACGCCCTGGCTGTCGAGCCTTTACTGTTTATGTTTTCTTAGAGCCACACTTTAACTGTCTGATCTTTTTTGTTTATTTTTCTTAGAGTCACGCTTTGACCATCCAACCTTTACTGTTTATGTTTCTTAGAGTCACGCCCTGACTGTCCGACTTTTGTTGTTTATATTTCTTAAAGTTGTGCCCAGACGATTTGGTCTTCCCGTGCGTCTTTCGTGCCCCGCCTTAACTGTCCGACCTTCCTGGTTTTCTTTTGTGTTGCACCTTGACTATTCGTCCTTCTTGTGTTTTTTTCATGTCGCACTCTAACTGTCTGACCTTTCCTGTTTATGTTTTCTTATAGTCATGCCCTGATTGTTTAGCCTTCTCATGTTCCTTTAGGGCCACGCCTCGACTGTTCAGCCTCTTTATGTTTCCTTTAGTGTCACGCCGTGACCGTTTGACCTCTTTATTTAACATTGGGTCACTCCCCTAGTCATTAGTTTACTTTCCTTTCTTTCTTCCATTTTTTGCTCACCTATTCACCTTTTTTGATAACTTGGTCCTTGATGTTTCACATAGATATTGTCACTACCTCATTCAGTCGAGCCCTCCATGAGATCTACGTGGATTTTGTATGTTTCCTTATTGGCATATCGATGAGCATATTTTGTGACCTTAGAGAGCCCGTGTCGCATTGGGACAAATTTAGTGGTCTTTTTTGTTCTTCGACAGAGCCCACTTCGTTTTGTTTGTGTATACACTTACTTTACTTATGGACTCTACTGAAGATAAGCATATTTGTAGAGTTTAAAATTTGTTCCAAGTTTATTTTTACATTAGTTTTGAGCTCAATTTTATCTTTAAATTTAAATCTCGATTATATATGAATTTTTTGGCCTACTAACACCATTCAATTTTTTTAGTTTTTATTATTTTGTTTTATTTTTGTTTTGTATATATATATATTTCTTTTCTTTTCTTTTTTCTTTTTCCTCTCTCCTCTCTCCTCTCTCCTCTCTCCTCCCAATTACCCCACCTACCTTTTTTTTTTTTTTCTCTCCATTTTTTTTCTCCCATTTTCTCTCTTGCCATTTGTTTTCCTACTTACCGACACGACCCTTCCCCCATTTCCGTCTTCCCTTTCCTTTTTTTTTCCCCCTCTTTTTTCCCCTCATATCCATTTATTCCTTTGCCTAAAGAAACTGTCCATCTTGTTTGCTGCCTGTAGCACCGTCAACTAGCTGGCGACGCCACTACCTGCCGGTGACCCCCATTTCCACCCACCTCACTTCTTACAATTTTCTCTAATTTGGGTAAGTTTATTTCCTTTTATTTTTATTATTTCGGTTTACTTTTTACAATAATTTGTTATTGTTTGTTTAAACTAATTTCAACTATTTTTGAGTTTGCATTTGCTTGATTGGGATATTGTTTGTAAGCTTTGGGTTAAGTTCGGATAATTTGAGTATTATTTTAAAACTTGTATTTTGATTCGGGTCTCTAATTCAGGCTTGTTAATTTATATTTTATTTGGATTTAGTGATAATTGGGTTGTGAATTTGGGTTTGTTTATTAAATTAGGTGTGGATTATGAGATATTTAAATTTAGGCCTAATTGGATTTATTTTGATTTGTTATATTTGGGTTTGACTAATTGTGCTTGAATTTTGGTTATTAATTTGGAGATTTTGGATTAGGGCTATAAGACGTGGGATATTTCTATTGGGCTATATTTATTAATTTGGGTTCATTTTATTGGCAAAAATCTATCAGACCGATTTAAAGTTTGAATTTGGGTTTGAATAATTATTTTGGACTCTACATATTTTTTTATATTTACCTTTGGGCTCATTTTTGTTTTGCACATGCCAATTCCACTATTAGTATTATGTTGGGTGAACACGGATTTGTGACATGTAGAAAACCAAATTTAATGGAAGAAAAGGAGGTTCAAGAAAGCTATAAATGAAACATTGAGTTTGTTGTAAGCTTGTTTGGGTACATTTTATTTTCCTCATTTCTATTTAGTCTCGTTTCTATTGAATCATTTAAATGTTATCTTTTATATATTTATTGGGTATATGCAGATTTGAACTGTTGATAACTCCAAATTTTTTTTTTTTTAATAAAAGAAATAGTTCAATAATTTTATTTTAATGAAAAAAATTGTTTAGGAAATATTTTTGTTAATAATGAAATTTCTTTTAATAAAAATTCAGAAAAATGCTTTTAGGAAAATCCAAAATTTTTTTTCACAAAATTCAGAAAAAAATTGTTTTTAGCAACTATTGTTCATAAATTTATTTTTTTAATAAAAATTATCCAAAAAAAAAAATATTTTGTAAATAAAATTGCTCAAAAGGTTATTTTTTTAATAAAATTGTTCAAAAAAATGTTTTTTTTTTAAATTCTGTTTCTCTAATTAGAATAGGATTAAAAGTATTTTCTTTATAGATAGAGGTCTTAAATAATTTTTTAACAAGAATGGAATTTGCAAATTGAAGCTATAGAAATATTTTAAAAAAATAAAATTGGGTTGAAAATAATTTTGTAAACAAAATTTGTAAAAAAAATTAATTCCTTTGTAAATAAAGTTGTAAAATTTCATTCTTTTTATTTTTTATTTTTTTTATAGTAAAAGTAAGTGAATTTTTTTTTATTGTCAAATTGAGATTTTTGTAATAAATTCTTTTCATAAAATGAGTGTAGATAACTTTTTTGAAAAATGAACACAAACAAAATTGAATCAAATCACTTATTGGAAATGAATTGGGATCTTTTTGTAAATAAATAAATTGAAATCATTAATTCCAAATTATTTTTAATAAACTCCCATGGAATTTCTTGAAAAAGTAATTTTTGAAATATTTCTTTTAATTAGTTAACTCAATGTGCATAATTCTCCTACTATTTACCTTGTATATTATGCTTTTATGATTATTTTCTTTACATTGATTTGTGTTTGTAATCTTGGTATCCAGATCAATTAATTAATTGTCATAATTCTCTCAATTCGCTTAGTAGAGATCGTAGGTATACGGACTTAAAGGGGTGCTACGATTTTTCACCATACCTTCCCGATATGTAACTTGACCCTTAAATCTAGATTCGATTTTTTGCAGACACATTTTTTCTAAATAAGGAGTCACATAGAGTTTTTTTTTTTCTTATTTTATTTTCTCTTTTAAAAATAAATTAAAATAAGTAGCGACTCTAATTATTTTCCAAAAAATCAAATTTTCATAATTGAATAAAAAGCGAGTCTTGCCATTTCAAGTGGGGACGCACGTGAAAAATGCAGTTCACACATAGTCTTCTATAAAAAAGGATAAAGTATTAATTAAGAATTTTGAATTTAAAAAAATAAATCAAAAATAGAATTTAACAAAATGGATTCTCTTCAAATATATTTTTGTCCCTAATTTTTTAATTTTCTAGAAGTAGCATTTTTATATGGCATGACATTGCAATAGTTAACTTCGTAGGCAATAGAGTTAGGAGTTTGCAATCAAGGCAAGCTTTTTCAGAACAAAAATTTCAATCCAGATTTGCTTTCAAAATATTCACAAAAGTAATGCATCCTATCACATCAACTGTCATTTTATTATTATTATTATTATTATTATTATTATTTTTCGTCTTAAAATTAAAATCACGGTAATCAAATATGGTGTATAATCAAATATGGTTTTAAAAGTCATAATAGGTGATTAGGGTTTTAACTTAAAGCTAAAACCATAATTAAACCATAATTAATAATTATGATCTTTAGATAAAAAAAAGTTAAGAAAAATAATAACCTAGATCTAAGAAATTTTTTTTTTTCAAACAGGATTATTTTTCCATAAAACTCTAGAGTTTGTCCGGATAGTTACTGTGGTTTGCAACATTAAACTTGGTTGGCAATGGATTTATTCAGAACATGGATACACTTATCCGAGTTATTCCCCAATCCTATTCCCAAACACATTCTTTCGTTCCCCCCTCAAAACCCTAGCTTTATATGTTTTCACTGAGGCTACTACCATCTTCCTCCATTTTCTGAAACTCCGAGATCTGACTTTGTTATGGTAAACTCCTNCTCATCAAATCAATTGAAGCTCCTCCCTCTTGGAATGTATTACAAACATCTTCAAATTCCTTGATATGTGCATAGGGATTCTCACTTTCCATTCCATGGAAAGTTGGTAGAAGTGGAACAATATATGGTCTGATCACTAATTGCTCTGTAGGAGGTATTATACATGACGGTGCACTCATACAAGGTGGATGCATACGGTCCTCATTGATCTAAATTCATTGAGATTGTCTTGACGACCTTGGTGACTATGCTGATCTTCAGGAGTAGTTTCCATGATATTCAAGCTCAATTCCAATTCCTTAGTATGAGGTGTATCACTTCTAACAAACCTTCCTCCACTGCCACGTATCCACTTTGGCATATACAACTAGTATCTAGCTGAAACTAAAATGAAAATACAGGACAATAAAAAGAAAATAGAGCTACAAAAACAAAATAAAACTAAGCTGAATTTAAAAGCTAACTTTAGATTATGAGTAAGTAGAAAAGAAAGAAAAAGAATTAATAAATCAAAAGAAACGTTACCAAACTTGTGATGAAAATCACAAGTACTCTGAAATAGTATCACTGATTCTTGACACCTTCCCCGGCAACGGCGCCATTTGATTCATGCCTAATTGGTGTCTCAGCTGATTTGTATCTAGCTGGTGCTCCTTGATGGCGGGAGTAATCAACAAAATTTATAACCTATAACACCATGAACTAAGGTAGCAAAGAAAAAGCTACTATAGCATAGTGGCTCTAGGATCGTTCACTGGGAAGGGTACTCAATTGAAAATGATACCAATTCAAAGTGAATTGGTGCTGTTTCATTTCAAGATTAGCTTAAGAAATAAAACACAAACTTTGGTTGAAAAAGGGTTAAGCTTAGGTTAACAACACGACAGGTGATGGAAATTACTTAAGAAGAAAAGCATTCCTTGGAGATTCAGGTATACAGGGGAGGTTCCTCATGCAATAGCATAGCTCCGGTCAGTTGGTTCAATTCCTCACATTAGAGAATTAACATAAAGTCAATTCTCTAACAGGTGCTGCACAAATGCATCCCTCAATTGGATTTCAACTTTAATTCTCTCACTGATGCAACTTGCAATGGTTCGAGCCTCTCACTTAGCCTTTACCATTCAAGATGATCTTTAACCTTGGATTACCTGTCAAAAGCTTGCAAGAGATAACTAATGGATGTCTCCTTAGAGTCCAAAAGCTTACCAAGTGTTGGCTATTCTAGAAAATCCTACCTTCAAGTCACCTACCAGAGGCTCGCAAGGGGTAAACTAGTGCATCTCCATGGTTAGAGATCACTTGCCTTACAAAGTGTTGGCCCAAGTGACTCCAAGGCGTTTTAAGTTAACTAAAAACATTAGAAACCATTCACGGGACACACTTTCTCTTCATTCATAGCTGAAACCACAAAGCTTCTGATTCTTGCACTTGGAACCTTTCCCGGAAACCTTAACTCCAAGGAACTAAAAGGTTTAGTTACTCATTCTCTGGGGAAAGCTCCTCAGAGAGTGCATAACTTAGTAAATAAATAAAAAAAACACAATCAAAGTGAGAAGGTAAAGCAGAGCTCAAGCTCTATATTTTACTTTGAAACTTTTACAAAAGGTTCATTAACCTCAGAACAGGCTCCTCGGGTTATATTTATATTAAAATTACATTGATAGCTATTACATGGATATTTAGCCAAATTCCTAACTTAAAAGCTAAGGAATCCTATAATTGGTGGGATACAAGGAGAATTTAGGGATTTAGGCAACAAAAATCTAATGAAAAATATCTCCAAGTGTCGGTTACAAATATCGGGAAGCACTAAGGACCATTTCGCAGGTGAAAAATGAGGTCTGCGAGATTTCGCAGACAAACACAAAGAGCTGTGAAATTACTTCGCAACAAAAGGCTGGTTCCGCACCACTGCGAAGTTGGCTTTCATTTTGTGGTGTTTGGCTTCCATTGCGGCGTGAAACTTCAGGGGAAATCCATAGCACTGTGCAAAAAGGCTGCGAAATCATTCCGCAACAAAAGGGTGATTTCGCAACACTTTGCTGAATCCTTCCTTCAGCTTGGAGCAGTCATCTTCCAAAGGCTGTAACTTCCTCATTTCAACTCCGAATTGCACACGGTTTGAAGCATTGGATTTTTGACTTCCTAAGCTTTCAAATTACATATAGCATGCATAAATTGGACATCAGGAAGTGCTCCAAAAGTGGCTGAAATGACTGTCATCAAGAATGCTTCATGGCTGGATTCTCTTTGCTTTCCCTTGCATTCCAGACTTGTTTATGGCAAAAGTGCTTCAAAGCTTTGATTCTTCATGCCTCTAAGCTTCCCATTCTTTTCCAAGGATTCCATATAACTCTCCTCAATCTCATAATGCTTTGGTGATCAAATTACTAACAAAAACACCAAAACTTACACAATTTGATTAGAATTGATTGAAAGGGGCCTTAACATGCTAATTGGGTTAAAAGGCACTAACTACTACTCAAAAGTGTTTAAAAGGATTAATTACAAGCTATCAAATAGCACTTTTTGAGTAGTAATCATTGGAGGCATCGACGATTGTGTGTGAGGAGAATGTCACTTGCCTTTGGCCGGTCATTTAACCCGCCAATTAACCTTCGGTTGGCATAAAATTTTAGGAGGACATTCTATTCAATGCGAGGAACATTTGTACAAAGTCAGATTTTGATTTCAACAATTGAATTTTTTTTATTTGTGGTAAGGTGGTTTAACCCTAAAACTTTCATTTAATATTTTTTTTCTTGGAAAAAAATTATAGATTTTGTTGTTTGGAGATAAATAGGTGGTATTTGAAGTGTGTTATTGTTATGGGTAATTTTGTTTTATGATTTAGGGTTTTTTTTTTTTTTTTTGTAATGCTTGAGATTATTTAATTTTGGAATAATTGTTGTGTTAAGTGTTAAAAATTATTGAGCATGTTGGGAATAAACAAAATTTATATGATTAAGGTATAAATCATGTTTATGTTGATATATGGATTATTGGGAATTTTCCTTGATGTTTGTGGTGATTTAATTGTAGAAAAATTGTTGTATTGGGTATTGGAATTATTGAGCATGTTTGGATTTAACAAAAATTATGTCTTGGACAAATTGTGGATAATGATATGTGAATTTTTTGCATTCATATGCATCATGGTTGTGTGAATGAAATTAAAAATTGTTGAAAGGTTATATGAAATGAAAAAAGAAAAAAAAAATGATGAGGAAAAGTAAAGGCCTATGAGAAGTGAATTAAGAAGGGAATGAGATCCCTAGTGTGAAAGACACAAAAGTTTACCCCGAAAAGACTCCGAATGGAGAGTGTATTTTGGTATGAACACATATCCTTTGGTGAAAACCCGATAACAATAATGCATTGTATGATTGTGTATTACATTCTCACATGCATTTTATTTAATTGTTAAGAAATATTTAAGTTGTGTGATTGGATTAAATTAAATATGGGGGATGTTTGTTTTATGGTTGGAATATTTCTTTTGTTTATCATTGAACCATAGTGATACCAATTAACCCCTTAGGTGTAAAGCACCTTACTGAGTAATGTGGAAATGTTCACCCTTTCTTTGTTAAAACTTTTTAGATGCAAATATTGCTCCTGAGGACTAGCAAATAGAGCAGAGAGGGCTCCAAAATGCCCTAGAAGGTTTTGGAGAAACTTAGAAGACTTTTAGCATTGTTGTTTTGTTTGTTTATTTTAAGACTTGTTCTAGTGGATTATTAAATTACATATTTGTACTTGGACTTTATTTTGATTAAACTTGCTCAAACTGTGGACTTTTATTTAAGACTTGGATTAAAAACCTTGATGATATTTACTTTCTCATGTTGCTCTTGGGTATTGGTTTTTATATTGGTGAATTGGAACCTTAGTTGGAAGAAGTTTTGTTTTGATTTAAATTGTGATTTATTTATAGTAAAAAAAAAAAGGGTGTTTTGGTTGGCTGCTAGCTTGGACTAGAAGAACCTTAGGGTCAAACCTTTGACCTAGGGTCATGGGTCAAGTTTTGGGTTGCCCGGAATTTGGGCCGTGATAGCATGGTATCAAAACTAAGGTTGCAATAATACCTTGGGGTCAGTGTTTGTGTGTTTGTGTATTGTTGTGTTTATGATTTTCTGCATCCAATTAATTAGTTAATGAGTTGATTTTCTGCATCAACTTGGAAATGTGATTGGATTAGGGTTTGTTTGGAATTTGAAATGGCGGGAAGGTCAAGAAGATGAAGAATTGAGAAGGATGAGGAACCAGAGTTAGTAAGAGAGAAGTTAAGGAAAGTACAAAGGGGACTATGGGGACTACACAGTTAATGAGAGGTTAGGGTTCTAGGAGGTCAGGGGGTACTCAATCCTAAGAAGATTTTGACCATTCCCATAGGACTTGCTTAACTAAGGCGGTAATGAGCTAAATGGAAGTAATGAAAAGGTTCATGGTAATGCAACCCCCATTTTTTAATGGGGAACCAAATATAGAAGTAGAAAAGAACTAGTTATGGCATATAAAGAGAATTTTAGAGGGGTTCGACATACCAAAAGAGAGGATGGTGAGCTTGGCAGCATACTTGCTAGTGGAAAAAGTAGATTTCTAGTGGGAAACAATGAAAAGGGTGTATGATACCGATGTGATGACCTGGGAGGAATTTGAGAGGATATTTCTAGATAAATATTTTTTAGAGGTGGCTAAGCATGGCAAAAGAAAGGAATTTGAGCATCTCATTTAACAGATCATAACAGTGCTAGAATATGAATCTTGTTTTCTTGAATTGTTTAGATTTGCTGTGGGGATGATCAATGTAGAAGGAAAGTAAGAAAAAAGGTTTCGGTAGGGTTGAGGATTGCTATCAATAATAGAGTGGTTTCATTGACTATAAGGGACCACATTGAGTTAGTTAAAAGAGCTTTGTTGGTTGAGCAAGATATAGATGATACTAATCAAATTTGAGAACAAATAAGAGATAGGAAAAAAAAGCAAAAAGTAGGAGAAAGTTCCCAAAAGATATCTCAGAATCAGTAATAGAGGTAGCTAGCCTTGCAATATGAGGAGTATTCATCGTTTTATGTTGGAAGTGAACAAGGTGCTCAGAGGGCAACCACTACTAGAGCATGTTATGTTTGTGGAGCAAGGGACCATTTGTGGAGGGCTTGCCCATTAAGGGATGCACAGTAGGCTCAATTTCAACCTCAAGGAGGCCCCTAGCAATAGTCAACTTTATCATTTCAGTCTTCTTAGTTTCACTTGCCTTACTACTAGACACTCTAGTTACCCCTAACAGTGTAAGGAGCTAAGACAACTACCATAAGTAGTCAAACTAGATCTTCTTAAGGGTCAAGTGCTAGAGGCAAAGGAAGGCAAGCGACATCTAGAGTTTATGCCTTGACCCCAACAAAACCAGAAGAGGGCGCCTTTTTGGTGGAAGGTATGTTTTTGGTCTATAGTACTTGCGTGCGTGTTTTGTTTGATACCAGTGCAAGTCGTTCTTTTATTTTTGCATCTTATGCTAATGCGTTGGGGTTGAAAATGGAAAGGATAGAAAACTTGTTATTTACCGAGTCCCTTATGGGTATGAATTCTAGAGTTGATAGAATATGCAAATGGTGTGTTATTACCTTGGTGGATGGAGCGTTTCAGGTGGACTTGAGGATTTTGGACATGACTGGATACGATGTTATCTTGGGAATGGATTGGTTGACATGTATAGAGCACTTATTGATTGTCATCGCCATAGGATAATATTTTATTTGTCAGATAGATCTGAGATTTGTTTTGTTGGGGGGAACTATGTTAGTTTACCATTTGTGCAGTCCGGTCTGTGCTATCAATATGTGTTGTGGAAATGATCAATAAATTTCCTAACTTGTCTTCGTAATAAAATAAATAAAATAAAATAAAATAAAAACTCATAAGGACATTATAGAAATTTTAGTGGTAAGAAAGTTTCAAGATGAATTTCTAGATGAGTTACCAGGTTTACCACCACATAGAGAGTTTGATTTCTCAATTGAAGTATATCCATGAATGGATCCTATTTTAGTGGCCCTCTATAGCCCCTCTTAAGTTGAAGGAATTGAAAACTCAATTAGAGGAATTGTTGAGTAGGGGTTTAATTTGTCCAAGTACATCTCCAAGGGTGCCTCAATGTTGTTTGTGAAGAAAATAGATGGCACGTTGAGGTTGTGTATTGACTATAGGAAGTTGAATAGGGTTATTGTGAAGAATAAGTGTCATCTTCCAAGGATAGATGATTTATTTGATTAGTTGAAGTGTGCAAAGTATTTCAGTAAGATTGACTTGAGAACTGGGTATCATCAACTGAGATTAGAGAAAAAGATGTCCCCAAGACCTCTTTTAGAATGAGATATGGGAACTACGAATTTTTAGTCATGCCTTTTGGATTAACTAATACCCTCGTTACTTGAATGGATTTAATGATAATTTTAGTTCGTTAAATTAAGTGATTCCATATGATAAAGTTTTTATTTAAATATGTTTTGATTTAGTTTAATTCATTTTATTTAGTTCGGAAGTCTTGATAATTTTAGTTCGTTAGATTACATGATTCCATGCGATAAAGTTTTTATTTTTAAATATGTTTTGATTTAACCTAATTTGTTTTAGTTAGTTTGGAAGCCTTGATAATTTTAGTTTGTTAGGTTAAATAATTCCATGTGATAAAGTTTTTATTTTTAAATGTGTTGATTTAGTTTAGTTCATTTTAGTTAGTTTAGAAGCCTTAATAATTTTAGTCTGTTAGATTAAATGATTCCATGTGATAAAGTTTTTGATCTAGTTTAATTCATTTTAGTTAATTGAGAAGCATTTATAATTTTAGTTCGTTAAAATAAATTATTCCATTGATAAAATTTTTATTTTTAAATGTGTTTTGATCTAGTTTAGTTCGTTTTAGTTAGTTTAGAAGCCTTTATAATTTTAGTTCGTTAGATTAAATAATTTCATGTTTTAAATGTGTTTTGATTTAGTTTAATCTGTTTACTAGTTTGGAAGCCTTTATAATTTTAGTTCGTTAGATTAATTGATTTCATGTGATAAAGTTTTTATTTTTTAAATGGGTTTTGATTAAGTTTAATTCATTTTAGTTAGTTACTAGCCTTTATAGTTTTAATTCGTTAGATTAATTGATTTCATGTGATAAAGTTTTTATCTTTTAAATTTGTTTTGACTTAGTTTAATTCATTTTAGTTAGTTTAGAAGTTTTTATAATTTTAGTTCATTAGTAAAATTTATTATAGGTGAAAAAAGTTTCTTTCTTTAAAATTTGTTTTGAATAAGTTTGATTCAAGATTCAAGATTATTAGTTTAATTGGTTCAATGTGGTTATTTTCATGTTCTAAGCTTGTTAATTTTCACTCTTGGTTGACTTAGTTTGTTCCGTGCGATTTTCTAAATTTTAGCGAACTAGTTTAACTGATCTTTTTGCTATTTTGCTTATGGTCTAAAATTGATAATCCTAGTTTTAATTGACCCTCATTTAGTTTGTGTGTTTTAGAATTCTATATGTTTGTGTTACTAAATTTATAGTATTATGATCATATGTTAGTGTGTTTGATTGATCTTTGATAATTTCTTATTAATATCTTATTAGTTTCATTTAATCTAAAAATCTTTAGTTTGTCACTCTGTTGCTCCCCAAATAAACCTTATATCTTGCCCAGGTTTAACAACACACATGGCCCAGGGCAAGAAATTAAGCCTTATATATCCTATTGTGCCACTAAAGATTAGGTTACACATTGTGGTTACAGATGATACTCCACTATAAGCCTTATATCTCGCATGGGGGGCATGGGACGAGCCGAGACGGGGGGCCGAGCACCCGGGGAGGGCTCTCGTTGCATGGGGGGGAGGGGCATCCGTGTGCCTTTCGATGGGCAACGTCGGGCGGGAGGCATGGGTGAGCCCCCGGGGTGAGCCGCGACGTTGGCCATTGGCAAGCTTTTCCGAGGCAACATGCTCGCTCGAGGGCTCGAGGGCTCCTCGACGAGCCGAGGCGGGGCCGAGTGCACGGGGAGGGCACTCGTTGCATGGGGGGAGGGGCGTCCGTGTGCCTTTTGATGGGCAGCGTCGGGCGGGAGGCATGGGTGAGCCCCCCGGGGTGAGCCGCGACGTTGGCCATTGGCACGTTTTTCCGAGGCAACATGCTCGCTCGAGGGGTCGAGCCGAGACGAGGAGGGACGGGGCAGCGTGTCCGCGGGGAGGGCACTCGTTGCATGGGGGGGAGGGCGTGTCCGCATGGGGGGCATGGGACGCGTCCGGGGTGCAACGTGTATGCATTTTTTCCTTAAAATAATTTTTATTAAATTTGCACTAGTTTACCTCTTGCGAGCCTTTGGGAGGTGGTTTGAAGGTAGGATTTTCTAGAATAGCCAACACTTGGTAAGCTTTTGGACTCTAAGGAGACATCCGTTAGTTATCTCTTGCGAGCTTTTGACGGGTAATCCAAGGTTAAGGATCACCTTGAATGGAAAATGCTAGGTGAGAGGCATGAGCCATTGCAAGGTGCATCAGTGAGAGAGATTTAGTGTTTGAACCCATTAAGGGGAAGCATCTGTACCACACCGGTTCGGGAAATAACTATATGTTAAATCCCCAATGCGAGAAAAAGAAACAAGTGACCGGAACTCACTTTTTGTATTAGGAACCTGAGCTTAGTGATCTGAAACTCCAAGAAACACTTTTCTTAGTAAGTAATTTCCATTACTTTATTTTTGGTTTCACTTAAAAACCAACATTTTCAAACATCTTTATGTTTTCTTTTAGAGCTAACCTTGAAATGAAAAAGCACTAATTCAGCTTTGAATTGATATCAATTGTGAAGTGAAAACCCATCACAGTGAACAACCCTAGAGCCACTATGCTATGCTAGCTAAGTGTCACAGGATGCTTCAAATGACCCTCCCCATGGGCTTATATAGGATGAGGGAAGCTTCTGGAGACTCCTGGAGCCATCTACACTAAGCCATTGGTGGGAAGAGTGTGGAAGGTTCTAGAAATACCTAGAGATGTCCACACATCTCTACACTATGATGGAAGGTATGAGAGAAGTCCAGAGCTTTCTAGAGAATTCTAGAGATTTCTTGTACATAAGGATGTACATAGATTAGTGTAGGGAGTTCTAGAATATTCTTGATTTGTAAGGAACCCTCCAAGGTTCTAGAGAGTTCCCTTGGTGCCTATAAATAGGTGAGGGCCTCATTTGGCCAAGGCACCACCCAAATCACTTCCTAACCAAGCAAGTGAGCATCCAAGCACTTGTAAAAGCTTCTTTGAGTAATAAAGAGCTTCCATTCTTTCAAGGGTTGCCTACCAAGCTTCTTGAGCTTTCGAGTCGCAAGTGTCTTAGCCGAGCAAGCTAAGCATTGGGGGAGCAAGGCTGACTTAGCAAGATCAAGTGTCTTGGCTTGTCTAAGTGCCGCACGAGCTTAGTGAACGACTAAGTCCGTGACAAGTGGTATCAGAGCACGGTTAAGAGGTGGGCATAATCAAAGGAAGCATGTCGGGCTCTAACGTGGAGGAGACTAGTGAGCAAACCCGTGGAAGGGAGACCGAGCCTACTGCACGGGGCAGGGGTAGGAAGGATAAGTCTCGTGACGCCTTAGCCAACATGGAGGCAAGGCTGGCCAAGGTGGAGCTAGCCATGGCGGACACTCGGGAGGGGTTGGACTTGATCGAGCAAGGCATGGAGAAGGGCTTAGAGGATCTAAGGGAGCAGATCCAAGACCTTCGTGAGGGGGTGCAAGTCTCACAAGTTCAGCCAGTGTCACACGAAGAGTTCATGTCCTTTCAAGAAAAGGTCTTGAGCATGCTTGCTAGCATGGAGTCAAGGATAGAGGCCTTGGCCACTCGGATGGAGTCCCGAGACCAAGAGGTTAGGCAAGAGTTGGCCATCTACAAGGCTGCTGTGTCAGCACGGGTCATGGCCACACATGAGGCATCTAGGGTGGAGGTGCCGAAGCCACATGGGTTTAGTGGCAAGCGGGATGCCAAGGAGTTGGATAACTTCTTATGGCATATGGAGCGATACTTCGAAGCTATCGCATTGACGGATGAGGCGGCTAAGGTAAGAACTGCGACCCTCTACCTTACTGACACGGCTACTCTATGGTGGCGCCGAAGGTTTGCCGATATGGAGAAAGGCATTTGCACCATAGAGACGTGGGAGGACTTCAAGAGGGAGATCAAGAGGCAGTTCTACCCCGAAGACGTGGCTTACCTGGCTAGGAAAACCATGAGGCGTCTCAAGCACACAGGTTCGATACGCGACTATGTCAAGGAATTCTCTTTGCTCATGCTCGAGATTCCTAACATAACTGGGGAGGAATTGCTATTCAACTTCATGGATAACCTGCAAGGGTGGGCCGAGCAGGAATTAAGACGCCGAGGTGTTCAAGACTTAGCCACTGCCATGGCAGTAGCAGAGTCTTTAACGGATTATAAGAGGGAAGACTCCCCCAAGGTTGAGTCTTGGGAGGATAGCCACGCCATGGGTGGGGGAGACGAGGCTTCAAGGGACCACAATGCTCCTAAAAATGGATCAGGCAAGACGCTTAACGTCCGAGAAGGAAGGGGTAAGGCGGAAAGGAAGGAGTTCACGCCTAAAATCAAATGCTTCCTATGTGACGGTCCACATTGGGCACGGGATTGCCCAAAGAGGAAGGCGCTTAGTGCCATGATCGAGGAGAGGGAGCAGGAGGATGAAGCACATATGGGCTCAATGCAGCTACTAGGTGCCCTCCAATTCAACCCAAAGCCTAGTACGCCTAAGACCTCCTTACTAGCAGGGGTGCAAGTAAAGGAGGAAAAAGGGGAGCGAGCTGAGGTAGCCCGCACACACATGGAGGAGGTCACCAAGGGAAAGGTGAACTCAATGGGTAAGAGGAAGCAGCACTCTAAGCATCGAAAGTGCACGGGTCTGCATCCATCTGGAGCCTCACGGGAGAAGGAGGTGAAGAAAATCCTGGCTGAACGGGTCACCAGGAGACAAGGGGTCCCTCCTGTGATAGAGTATCTAGTCCGATGGAAAGGACTACCCAAGAGGCAGGTAAGCTGGGAACATGCGGATGCCTTGAGAAAGTTCTGGAAACACATCGAGAGGTTTCAGAACGAGGCAACGACGAGGACGTCGACGGCATCGGTGGGGGAGAGTGTCACAGGATGCTTCAAATGACCCTCCCCATGGGCTTATATAGGATGAGGGAAGCTTCTGGAGACTCCTGGAGCCATCTACACTAAGCCATTGGTGGGAAGAGTGTGGAAGGTTCTAGAAATACCTAGAGATGTCCACACATCTCTACACTATGATGGAAGGTATGAGAGAAGTCCAGAGCTTTCTAGAGAATTCTAGAGATTTCTTGTACATAAGGATGTACATAGATTAGTGTAGGGAGTTCTAGAATATTCTTGATTTGTAAGGAACCCTCCAAGGTTCTAGAGAGTTCCCTTGGTGCCTATAAATAGGTGAGGGCCTCATTTGGCCAAGGCACCACCCAAATCACTTCCTAACCAAGCAAGTGAGCATCCAAGCACTTGTAAAAGCTTCTTTGAGTAATAAAGAGCTTCCATTCTTTCAAGGGTTGCCTACCAAGCTTCTTGAGCTTTCGAGTCGCAAGTGTCTTAGCCGAGCAAGCTAAGCATTGGGGGAGCAAGGCTGACTTAGCAAGATCAAGTGTCTTGGCTTGTCTAAGTGCCGCACGAGCTTAGTGAACGACTAAGTCCGTGACATAAGGCTATCCTAGTACATGGTGTAATAGGTTGTAAATTTTGTTGATTACTCCCATCTAAGGACCACACTAGTTGGGCACGAATCAAATGGCCCCTTGTCGAGGACCATTGAGAGGACATGAATTAGTTGATACACCAATTGGGAACGAATCAAATGTCGTCGTTGTGGGGGACCATTGAGAGGACATGAATCAGCTGATACACCAATTGGGAACGAATCAAGAGTTGTTCATAATATCTAGAGTTTGAGCTCATGACCTAGAGTACCTCAAATCATCCACAACCTTAAGCTACTCAGAGCATCTAAAACCCTGAGCTCTTGACCCAGAGTTGCTTATGTTATCCGTAACCCTGAGTTATTCATAGTATCTTAAACCTTGAGCTCATGGGATCCCGAGTCATTCATATCATCCGTAATTCAGATCTGCTCATAAAATTTAGAGCCCTATGCTTATGACCCATAGCCGTTCATGTCAACCACAACCTTGAGGTGTTCATAGTATCTTGAGTTGTGAGCTCACGACCCAGATTTGTTCATGTTATCCACAACCCTTAGATCATGACACAGAGTCATTCCTACCATCCATAGCCCTAAGCTGTTCATAGAATCTGGAGGCTTGAGCTCATAGGATCCCTATTCATTCATATCATCCACAATGTTGAGTTGTTCAAAGCATCCATACCCTTGAGCTCACGACTTGGAGTGCTACATATCATCCATAGGCTTGAGCTGCTCATAGCATTTGGAGCCCCTGAGTGATGGTAGTGTCAATGGTTCGGTTCTAGTATAGGGTTACCATAAATGTTTGGGACCCAAAAAGACCACCTGTTTTCGTTGTACAAAGGTAAAGAGTATTTCTGATGCAAATCTAAGCAACATCCCACTAGGAAAAGGTAGTCGAATTTTTGGAATAATGAAGGGAATTTCTAAGGAGAATAAAAGAACACCATTTGCAGTTGAATAATTTTTCCCCCTTTCTGAAACAGAACTCCAACAAAGACGCTACTTTCATTTCTTATGATGAACGTGCTATGGCGGCTACTCCACCTGCTATCACTTACATTTAACATCAGCAACTGAAAACTTGCTGGGTGAAATCAGAAAGGAAAGTGAAGCTTCTGTTTATTTTGCTCTTCAGTTTTCTAAGTTACACTTACTTTCAATTTTAAATCAACCAAGCAATCTTCTCCCAAAGAAGCCCAAACCATGGCTGCAAACCGTATATATTGACATGGTAGAAAAGAGAGAAAAAGAGGGAGAAAGGAGGAAACCTGATGGAAAGATGGTGTGCTGATGAGTTGAGGGAGAAGGAGATGCAGGAAAGCAAAGGTGGGAGAAAATTAGGATGAGCAACAGTCCAACTCCTTTGATACCCATTTCGCTTTCTTCCTGAAAACAAATCCATTTGAATTAAGTCGGGAACGTTCTACTTATATATAACTTTTGGCTCAATGGATTCTCGATGATAAGCTTTGCCTTTAACTTGTCCACTATTTGATCTTATCGGCTGGAAAATATTAAACGTGTGGCTTCAGATTCATAGAACATGGGTTTGGCATCTCATTGTGGTGGCAACTGGCAAAAGCAGGAGCCACCACTTTCTCCAGGGTCCCCCAAAACCACATTTTTCCTCTTCCTTTTTCAACATTTGAAAACTTTTTAAAGTTGATTTACTAGGTGGACTACAATCTTCTCTTTTCTGATGCCTAATAATTGTACCATTTTTCTTTTCCATGCACTATATGTGAAATCCCCTCCTTCATTTGAGAGCTGAGTCATAAGTATATGGAAAATATGTAGAATTTCCTTCCTTGGATTTCTCGAAGTTGAAAGAAAAATATAAGTGGTACACCTCCTAGACTTTAGAAAACACTCTCCGTGACAAAGATTTTCATATATATAGTGAATTTAAATTACTTTAGATTTTTTGGTTGTCTAAACATTTAAATTATCGAGGAATACAAATTTTGGAATCTTTTTACTTATCCTTCAAAAAAAATGAAAAAGAAATACTGAGAGGAAATAACTCTCATATAAAAAAGTATGAATTTATTTTATATATTTCATTTTTTAAAAAAAGAAATTAAAAATTACTATTTTTTTAAAACAAGTCTTAAAGAATGAAGTTGCCATCAACTTTTTTTTTTTTAAATAAAAAATAAAAAATATATTCAAACAATCACTAAACATTTCATTTCTTTTATTAAAAAAAAATATATTATGCACCTATAACCTCTAAAGCAAACAAGTACAATAAGGTCTTAAAACCACAACTCCTTGGTGCGGATCAATTTTTAAAACGATTCCAAGCAACTAAAGCCGGAAATCCGTCATCAGGTAGATACCTTCGTATAAAAAGCTTAAACGGTTAACCCAAAAATCCACCTACCTATCCCTATCCCTACCAGACTTGATTCTTTTCCTTTATGTTTCTTTCTTTTCTTTCTTTATCTCGCGATCTTTGCTAAGTTCATTGCAGAATATGAGAGAAAGAAAAAGAAACATTCTTTCCGTGAAGAAAGAATGATTTCATAGGATATGTCCTTACGAATTACGATAGCTCTTTAGTTTTTTCTTTCCACTTTATCATACTTGTCAAAATACTGGAAACAGTAGCAATATTATTTTATGTTATCCACCATCCACAACCATGAAATCCAATCAACAATTAAAATAGTTTAGCTTGTCACCATTGAAACGGTTTTAAACAAGGAAGAAGTTTTGGAGAAGCAAAATAATTAATAGATGTCGACATATTTAACTGGTTAATGAATTAATAATCGGACAAGAGCAACTTTCTTTTCGTTTTCATTTTATTTTTAATCTTTGGGTATAACGAGAAAAGGAATTTTATCAACTAGATTCTTTTGTAGTTAAAAGATGAAGACTTTTAATTTAAATTTTCTTTTAAGAAAAGAAAGATATTTTTTAAAATATAATTTAATGAATTTAAAATTGAGTTAATTAAAATTTCTCAATTTTCTTAGGTTTGTCTCAATTTTAATTGAATAACCACTTATGAGCATATTTTTATAAAACTAATCTATAATATAACAAAGGATGCTATATCTTTTATTTTCTAAATATTAGGATATGTTAATTTATTAGTTTGAGTCCACGATTACATTCCAAAAATGCATTGATATGAAAGTGTTTGATTCTAGTGACACTTAATTACCTTATGACTAGTTAAAGACTTTTAAGATGAGACATAGGTAAAATAAGTCTAGTGTTTTGGATCTAGGTTAATTCTTTAACTAGAAAGAATTCATTTCAAATGTAGGATGCCTATCTAGAAGTTTTTGCAACTCAATCATGAATGATGGAATCATTAAATATTTGACCTTTTTGAACTCTATCTGTAACTCACTAGAGGCTCAGGAAATAAAGAGAAGATGAAAGGAGAACCAGAACAATTTCTAGCATCTAGAGCACTAAGCTTACGACCATGAGTCGCTCATGTCATCCACAACCCTAAGCTGTTCATAGCATCTAGAGCCATGACCTAAAAACCTAGAGTCTTTCATGTCATCCATAGTCTTGAGTTGTTCATAGCATCTAGAGCCCTGAGCTCACGACCTCGAGTCACTCATGTCATCCACAGCCCTGAGCTATTCATGGCATCTAGAGCCCTTAGCTCATAAGTCGGAGTCGTTCATGTCATCCACAACCTTGAGCTATTCATAGCATTTAGAGCCATGGGCTCACGACATAGAATCGTTCATATCATCTATAACCTTGAGCTGTTTATAATGTCTAGAGGCCTAAGCTCATGGGATCCTGAGTCATTCATATCATTTACAACCTTGAGCTATTTATAGCATCTAGAGCTATGAGCTGACGACCCAGAATAGCTTATGTCATCCATAGCCTTGAGCTATTCATTGCATCTAGAACATTAAGCTCACGACCTTCAGTCATTCATGCCATTCACAACCATGATATGTTCATAGCATTTAGAGCCATGGGCTCACGACTAAGAATCATTCAGATCATCCTCAACCCTGAGTTGTTCATAGTATCTAGAGGCCTGAAGTCACGGGATCCCGAGTCGTTCATATCAACCATAACTCTAAGCTATTCATAGCATCTAGAGCCTTAAGCTCACAACCTGGAGTCATTCATGTCATCCATAACCCTGAGTTATTCATAGCATCAGGAGCCTTGAGCTCACGACCTAAAATTGTTTATATCATCCACAACCTTGAGCTATTCATAGCATCTAGATCCTTGAGCTCATGACTTAGATTCGTGCATATAATCAACAACCCTAAGTTGTTCATAACTTCTAAAGACCTGAGCTCATGAGCCATAATAGTTCATGTATTCAACAACCTTGAGTTGTTTATAGCATCTAGAGCCAGGAGCTCATGACCCAAAGTATTTCATGTCAACCACAACCTTGAGTTGTTCATAGTATCAAGAGCCTTAAGCCTATGACCCGAAGTTGTTCATGTCATCCACAACCCTGAGCTGTTCATAGCATTTAGAGTTATGAGCTCATGACCAAGAATCGTTCATATCATCCATAACCCTGAGCTGTTCATAGCATCTATAAGCCTAAGCTCATAGGATCCTGAGTCGATCATATCATCAACAACCCTGAGCTGTTTATAACATCTAGAGCCCTAAGCTCATGACCTGGAGTAGCTCATGTTGTCCACAACCATAAGCTGTTCATTGCATCTAAAGCCTTAAGCTCACGACCTTGAGTTGTTCATGTCATTCACAACCTTGAGATGTTCATAACATCTAAGCCTTAAGCTCATGACTCGAAGTCGTTCATGTCAACCACAACCCTGCACTATTTGTAGCACTTAGAGCCCTAAGCTCACAACCTTGAGTCACTATGTCATTCACCGCCCTGAGCTGTTCATAGCATCTAGAGCCCTTAGCTCAACACCCAGAGTTGTTCATGTCATCCATGACCCTATGTTGTTCATAGCATTTAGAGCCATGGGCTCACGATTAAGAATCATTCAAATCATCTTCAGTCTTAAGCTGTTCATAGCATTTAGAGGCCTGAACTCATAGATCCTGAGTTGTTCATATCATCCACAACTCTGAGCTGTTAATATCATCTAGAGCCTTAAGCTCACAACCCGAAGTTGTTTATTTCATCCACAACCTTGTGCTATTCTTATCACTTAGAACCTTGAGTTCACGACCTAGAATCGTTCATATCATCCATAACCTTGAGTTGTTTATAACATCTAGATCCTAGAGCTCACGATCTAAAATCATGCATATCATCCATAACCTTAAGTTGTTCATAGCATTTAGAGACCCGAGCTTATGAGCCATTGTAGTTCATGTCATCGATAACCTTGAGTTGTTCATAGCATTTAGACCCCTAAGTTCATGACCCGGAGTCGTTCATGTCAACCAACAACCCTAAGCTGTTCATAGTAGTTAGAGCCATGAACCCATGACCCAGAGTCGTTCATGTCATCCATAACCTTAAGGTGTTCATAGAATCTAGAGCCTTGAGCTCACAACTCAGAGTCGTTCATGTTAACCACAACCTTGAGTTGTTCATAACATCTAGAGCCCTAAGCTCACGACCATGAGTCGCTCATGTCATCCACAACCCTGAGTTGTTCATAACATCTACAGCCCTAGCTCACGACCTTGTGTTGCTCATGTCATCCACAACCTTGATCTATTCATAGCATTAAGAGTCCTTAGCTCATGACCTAGAATCGTTCATGTCATCCACAGACTTGTGTTGTTCATAGCATTTAAAGCCATTGGCTCATGACCAAGAATCGTTTATATCATCTATAACCCTGAGTTGTTCATAGCATTTAGAGGCCCGAGCTCATTGGATCTCGAGTCATTCATATCATCCATAACCCTAACTATTTATAACATCTAAAGCCCTGAACTCATGACCTGGAGTAGCTCATGTCATGCACAATTGTGAGCTGTTCATTACATCTAGAGGCCTAAGTTCATGACTATGAGTCATTCATGTCATCCACAACGCTAAGCTATTCATAGCATCTAGAGCCTTAAGCTCAGGACCTAGAGTCGCTCATGTCATCCATAACCTTGAGATGTTCATAACATCTAGAGCATTGAGCTCACGACTCTGATTCGTTCATGTCATCCACAACCCTAAGTTGTTCATAGCATCTAGAGCCTTAAGCTCACAACCGGGAGTTGTTCATGTCATCCATAACCCTAATATGTTCATAGCATCTAAAGCCCTAAGCTCACAACCTGAAGTCGTTCATGTGATCCACAAACCTTATCTATTCATTGCATCTAGAGACCTGAGCTCATGACCTAAAGTAGTTCATGTCATCCACAACATGGAGTTGTTTGTAGCATTTAGAGCATTGAGCTCACGACCCAGAGTTGTTCATGTCAACCACAACCCTAAGTTGTTCATAGTATATAGAGCCTTGAGCTCACGACCTAGAGTCATTGATGTAATCCATATCCTTGAGCTGTTCATAGCATCTAGAGCCATGAGTTCATGACCTAGTGTCTATCATGTCATCCATAACCCTAAGCTGTTCATAGCATTTAGAGGCTTGATTTCATGACATAGAATTGTTCATATCATCCACAACCCTGAGTTGTTCATAGCATTTAGAGCCCTTAGCTCGTGACTTAGAGTTGTTCATGTCATCCATAGTCCTAAGTTGTTCGTAACATTTAAAGCCATGGGCTTACGACCAAGAATCTTTCATATCATCAATACCCCTGAGCTATTCCTAGCAAATAGAGGCTCGAGCTTTTGGGATCTAGAGTCGTTGCTTTCATCCACAATCCTTAGCTATTTATAGCATTTAGAGCTCTAAGATCACGATCCAGAGTAGCTCATGTCATAGACAATTGTAAGTTTTCATAGTATCTGGAGCCCTAAGCTTATGACCAAGAGTTATTCATTTCACCCACAACCTTGAGCTATTCATAGTATCTAGAGACCTAAGCTCACGACCTAAAGTCATTCATGTCATCCACAACCCTAAGTTGTTCATAAAATCTAGAGCTTTAAGGTCATGACCTGGATTCGTTCATTTCAACCATAGCTTTGAGCTGTTCATAACATCTAGAACCCTGAGGTTAGGATCCGGAGTCGTTCATGTCAATAATAGTCCTTAGCTATTCATAACATATGTAGGCCTAAGATCAAGATCTGGAGTCCTTCATGTCATTCACAACCTTGAGTTGTTCATAGCATTTAGGGTTATGGGCTCACGACTAGGAATTGTTCATATCATCCTCAACCCTGAGCTGTTTATAGCATCTAGAGGCCTGAGCTCATGGGATCTTGAGTCGTTCATATCATCCATAACTTTGATCTGTTCATAGCAGCTAGAGCCCTAAGCTCATGACTCGAAGTCATTCATTTCATCCACAATCCTGAGTTGTTCATAGTATCTAGAGCCTTGAATTTATGGCCTAGAATCGTTCATATTATCCACAACCTTCAGTTGTTCATAAAATCTAAATTCTTGAGCTCATGACTTAGAATAGTGCATATCATCCACAGGCCTGATAAGTTCATAGCATCTAGAGACCTGAGGTCATGACCCATTGTAGTTCATGTCATTGACAACCTTGAGTTGTTCATAACATCTAGAGCCCTCAGTTCATGACTCAGAATCGTTCATGTCAACCATATCCCTGAGATGTTCATAGTATCTAAAGCCTTGATCCCATGACCTAGAGTCATTCATATCATCCACAACCCTTAGTTGTTCATAGCAATTAAAGACCTAAGTTCATAACCTGGTGTCCTTCATGTCAACCACAACCTTGAGATGTTCATAGCATCTGGAACCCTAAGCTCACAATCCATAACTATGAGCTGTTCATAGCATCTAGGGCCCTAAGCTCATGACCTTGAGTCTCTCAAGTCATCTACAACCTTGAGCTATTCATAGCATCTAGAGTCGACTTGAAGTTGTTCATGCCATCCACAACCTTGAGCTATTCATTGCATTAAGAGACTTGTGCTCATGACCTAGAGTAGTTTAGGTCCTCCACAAGACGGAGTTGTTCATAACATCTAAACCTTAAGCTCACAACTTAGAGATGTTCATGTTAGTCACAACCTTAAGCTATTCATAGTATTTGGAGCCTTAAGCTCATGAACTAGAATTGTTCATGTCATCCATAGCCTTGAGTTGTTCATAGCATGTAGAACTCTGAGCTCATGATCCAGGGTGGTTCATGTCACCACAACCCTGAGCTGTTCATAACATCTAGAGTCCTGAGCTCACGACCAGGAGTCGTTCATGTCAACGACAACCTAAAGCTGTTCATAGCATCTAGAGGGCTAAGCTCATTACCCGTAGTTATTCATGTCATCCACAACCCTGAGCTATTCATAACATTTAAAACCACGGGCTAACGACTAGGAATTGTTCATATCATCCATAACCCTGAGTTGTTCATAGCATCTAGAGGCCTGATCTCACGGGATCTAGAGACGTTCATATCATCCATAACTCTAAGCTTTTATAGCTTGTAAAGCCATGAGTTCATGACCGAGGTAACTCATGTCATCCACGACCTTAAGCTATTCATTGCATCTAGAGCCTTGAGCTCATGACCCTTAGTTGTTCATGTCATCCACAATCTTAAGTTGCTCATAGCATTTAGAGCCATGGTCTCACGACCAAGAATTGTTCATATCATTTATAACCTTAAGCTCATGGGATCCTGAGACATTCATATCATTCACAACCGTGAGTTGTTTATAGCTTGTAGAGACATAAGCTCATGACCCAGAGTAACTCATGTCATCCACAGCCCTAAGCTGTTCATTATATCTAGAGCCCTAAGCTCACAACCCTAAGCCATTCATGTCATCCACAACCCTGAGCTGGTTATTGCATATAGAGCATTGAGCTCACAATCTAGATTCGTTCATGTCAATCATAGCTCAAAGATGTTCATAACGTTTAAAGCCCGAAGCTCACGACCTTGAGTCACTCATGTCAACCACAACCCTGAGCTGTTCATAGCATTTAGAGCCCTAAGCTCATGACCTTGAGTGGCTCATGTCATCCGCAACCTTGAGCAATTCATAGCATCTAAAGCCCTTAGCTCACAACCCATAGTCGTTCATGTCATCCACGACCCTGAGTTGTTCATAGCATTTAGAGCCATGGGCTAAAAAAGAGTCATTCATATCATCTATAACCTCAAGTTGTACATAGCATCTTGAAGCCTAAGATCATGGGATCCCGAATCATCCATATCATCCAAAAGTCCGAGCTGTTCATAGCCTCTAGAGCCCCGATCTCACGACCCGAAGTCTTTAATTTCATCCATAGCCCTAAGCTGTTCATTGCATATAGTGCCTTGAGTTCATAACCCAAAATCATTCTTATCATCCACAACCTTGAGTTGTTCATAGTATCTAGAGACTGGAGCTCATGACCTATGGTAGTTCATGTGATCGACAACCTTGAGTTGTTCATAGCATCTAGAGTTCAGATCTCACGATCAAGAGTCATTCTTGTCAACCACAACCCTAAGCTGTTCATAGTATCTAGAGCCTTGAACCCATGACCTGGAGTTGTTCATGTCAACCATAGCCATGAGCTATTCATAGCACCTAGAGCCCCAAGTTCACAACCCTAAGTTGTTCATGTCAACCATAGCCCTGAGCTATTCATAACATCTAAAGACCTAAGCTCATGTCCTTGAGTCGCTCATATAATCAACAGCCTTGAGCTGTTCATAGCATTTAGAGCCCTGAGATCATGATCTTAAGTAGCTCATGTCATCCATAGCTTTGATCTATTAATAGCGTTTTCAATGTAGACCACACTTACATGATCGATCATGTCATTGTCCTATTTGGTTTTTGTAACAAACCACACCTTGTTCGATAAGTCCCGATAGTTTAGTTTCAGTTTCGACATAGACCATACCTATACAATTGGTCACGTTGTTGTGCTGTATGGTTTTCAAAATAGACTACACCCAGTCAAATAGGTCATTACAATTCAATTTCATTTTTGGCATGACCACACTTATACAATCAATCATGTCATTGTCCTATCTAGTTTTCATCATAGACCGCACCCGGTCTAATCAGTCATGACAACTCAGTGTTGTTTTCAGTGTAGACGTGTGTACGATCAATCAGGTCATTATTATTTTTGGTTTTCATAACATACTGCACCCAGTTTGATAGTTTCAATAGTTTAGTTTCGTTTTCATCATAAACAACACCTATACAATCAGTTATGTTGTTGTGCTATCTATTTTTCAACACAAATTGCACCCAATCAAATATGTTCTGATAGTTCAGTTTCAGTTTCAGAATAAACCACACCTATATAATCGGTCACGTCATTGTCCTATTTGGTTTTCATCATAGATTGTACCCGATCAAATAGGTTTAAACAGTTCAACATCGTTTTCATCATAGTCCAAACCTATACGATTGGTCATGTCGTCGTTTAATTTGGTTTTCATCACAACCCACATGCGGTTCGGTCATTCACGATAACTTAGTTTCGTTGTCATCATAGACTGCACCTGTATAATCAATCATATCGTTGTCCTATCTGGTTTTCATAACAGACCACACCCGGTTTGATTGGTCACAATAATTTAGTTTTGTTTTTGGTGTAGACCATATCTATATGGTCACTCACATTGTTCTCATATCTAGTTTTCATCACAAACTGCACACAGTCCAATTAGTCACGACAACTCAATTTCATTGTCCTTGTAAACCTCACCTGTACGATCAGTCATGTCATTGTCTTGTCTGATTTTGGTAACATACCACACTTTATTCGATAGGTCTTAATAGTTCAATTTCAGTTTCTGCATATATCACACCTATACAATCAGTCTCATTGCTATCCTATCTAGTTTTTGTCATAGACCGTACATGGTCGAATAGGTCCCGATAGTTCAATTTTAGTTTCAGCGTAGACCACACCTATACAATCGGTCATGCCATTGTCTTATATTGTTTTCATCATAGACTATAAACGACCATATAGGTCTCAATAACTCAATTTTGGTTTCAGTGTAGACCACACCTATATAGTTGATCACATCCTTGTCATGTCTGGCTTTCATCATAAATCATACCTGGTTCAATTGGTCAGGGATCTTAATTTTGTTTTCAGCATAGACCATATCTATACTTAGATACGTTGTTGTTCTATCTTTTTTTGTCATGGTTGGCACCGAATTCAATAGATGATGAAAGTTCAGTATCATTTTTGCCTTAGACCGCACTTGTATGATTGGTCATGCTGTTGTCATTTCGAGTTTTTATCATAGACTGCACACGGTTTGATTGATCACGACAACTCTGTTTCATTTTTAGCATAGACCACATCTATACGATCAGCAATCTAGTTGTCCTATCTAGTTTTCATCATAGTTGACACTTAGTCCAATCGATCACAAAAGTTAGTATCATTTTTTTATGTAGACCACACTTGTACGATCAGTCACATCGTTGTTCTATTTGGTTTTTGTCATAGACCGCACCCAGTTTGATTGGTCGAGATAGCTCAATTTCATTTTCGGTGTAGACCACACTTGTACGACCAATCATGTCATTGTCCTATCTGGTTTTCGTCCCAATTAGCATCCCGATCGATCATGATGGTTCAATTTCATTTTCAACATAGACCGCTCCTATATAATCGGTCACGATTTTCATCACAGATCGCACTTGATGCGATAGGTCCTCATAGCTTAGTTTTGTTTTTGGTGTAAACTACACTTATAAAATTGGTCACATCATTGTCTTATCTTGTTTTCATCATAGATAGAACTCAATTTGATTGGTCACGATAGTTAAGTTTCCTTTTTGATGTAGACCAAACTTGTAAGATGGATCACATCGTTGTCCTATCTGGTTTTCGCCACAGACTGCACCTAGTCCAATAGGTCCCGATAATTCAATATTATTTTCGACACTTGTATGATCAATCAGGTTGTCCTATTTTGTTTTCGTCACAAAAATCACCCGGTCCGATCAATCACGACAACTTAGTTTAGTTTTTAGGGTAGGTCACATCTGTATGATCTGTCACATTATTGTCCAATCTGGTTTTCGTTATAGAAAGCACCTAGTCCAATAGGTCCCGAGAATTTAGCATCGCACTCGATGTAGACCACACTTGTACGATCAATCAAGTCATTGTTTTGTCTGGTTTTCATTACAAACTACACCCGGTTTAATAGGTCTCGATAGTTCAGTTTTTGTTTCGGTGTAGACTAGATCTATAGGATCATTCACATCATTGTCCTATCTGGTTTTCGTCACATATGACACCTGGTCTGACCGATTATGATAGTTCGGTATTGTTTTCAACGAAGACTGCACCTGTACGATCAGTCACATTATTGTCCTATCTTATTTTCTTCATAGATCGCACCCAGTTTGATGGGTCATGATAGTTCAGTTTCCATTTTGGTGTAGACCATATTTGTTAAATCGGCCATATCATTATCCTGTCTAGTTTTCATCATAAACCACACTTGATCATATAGGTCCTAATAGTTCAGTTTCGGTTTCGGCATAGACCAGACCAATATGATCGGTCACATTGTTGTCTTTTCTGGCTTTTGTCACACTTGACATCCTATCTAATCTATCATGACAATTCGGTATCATTTTTAGCAAAGACCACACCTGTATGATCAGTCATTTCATTGTCCTATCTTATTTTTGTAACAAACAGCATCAAAGACTATAGCTCTCGAAAGTTTAGTTTTGATGTCAGGGGTAGACTACACCTAAACAATCAGTCACATCGTCTTATCTAGTTTTTGTCATAGACTGCACCCGGTCCGATCGATCACGAATGCTCAACATCATTTTTAGTGTAGGCCACACTTATACGATCGGTCACGTCATTGTCCTATGTGGTTTTCATAACATACCATAATCGTTGAGATAGGTCTCGACAATTCAATTTTGATTTTGGCATAAACAAAATCTAAATGACCAATCACGTTGTTGTCTTATCTAGTTTTTGTCATAAACAACACTTAAACTAATTGGTCATGAAGACTACACCTGTACGACCTATCATGTCGTTGTCCTATCTGGTTTTTGTCATAGACGCACCCGATCTAATGGGTCATGACAATTCAATATCATTTTTTATGAAGACTGCACCTGTATGATAGGTCATGTCATTGTCTTTTTGGTTTTCATAATGATTCGTGCCCAATTGGTGTCTCAACTGATTCGTGTCCAGCTGGTGCTCCTTGATTGAGGGAGTAATCAACAAAATTTATAACCTATTACACCATGAACTAGGGTAGCAAAGACAAAGCTACTATAGCATAGTGGCTCTAGGATCGTTCACTGGGATGGGTTTTCACTTTGCAAATGATATTAATTCAAAGCTGAATTGGTGCCTTTTCATTTCAAGGTTAGCTTTAAAAGAAAACATAAAGATGTTTGAATGAAAAAAAAAGGTTTGGTTTTAAACTAACCAAAAATAGTAATTGATTTTACTTACAAAGAAAAGTGTTTCTTGGAGTTTAGATCACTAGGCTCAGGTTCATCATACAAAAAGGAGAGTTCCGGTCACTTGTTTCTTTTCCTCGCATTAGAGAATTAACTATATGTTAATTCTCTAACCGGTGTGGTACAAATGCTTCCCTTTAATGGGTTCAAACACTAAATCCCTCTCACTGATGCATTTTGCAATGGCTCATACCTTTCACCTAGCACTTGCCATTCAAGGTGATCTTTAACCTTGGATTACCCGTCAAAAGCTCGCAAGAGATAACTAATGGATGTCTCCTTGGAGTCCAAAAGCTTACCAAGTGTTGGCAATCCTAGAAAATCCTACCTTCAAGTCACCTCCCAGAGGCTCGCAAGGGGTAAACTAGTGAATCTCCATGGACGGAGATCACTTGCCTTACCAAGTGTTGGCCCAGGTGATTTAAAGGCGTTTTAAGTTAACTAAAAATATAGAAATCACTAAAGGATCACACTTTCTCTTCATTCATGGCTGAAACCACAAAGCTACTAATTCTTGCACTTGGAACCTTTCCCAGCTTTCTTCACTCCAAGAGACGAAGAGCCTAGCCTCTCATCCTCTGAGGAAAAATCCTCAGAGTTTGATTGGCTAGAAAGAAAAATAACAAAAAAACAAAAATATATAAATGAAAAGCATAGCAAGTGCTCTGTAAAATATATTCCTTACTATTACAAAAGGTTCTCATCCAGAACAGGCTCCCCAAGAGATATATATAAAGAAAATTACAAAACAAAATATCTGAGGTTATTCACCCCTTTTCCAAACTTAATAACTAAGGAATCCTATAATTGGTGGGTTACAAGGAGAAAATGGGGATTTAGACATCAAAAATCTGAAGCAAAATATCCAAAAGTGTTGGTCGCAAATATCGAGAAACTTCAGGAGAAATTCCACAGCACTGTGCAAAATGGCTGCGAAATCATTTCGCAGCAAAAGGGTGATTTCGTAGCCGTGCAAAATTCTTCCTTTAGCTTGGAGTGATTGGCTTCCAATGGCTGTAACTCCTTCATTTCAACTCCGAATCATTCACCGTTTGAAGAATTGGATTCTTGACTTCCTGAGCTTCGAAATGACATATAGCATGCATAAATTGGACTTCAGAAAGTGCTCCAAAAGTGGCTAACATGACTATCATCAAGAATGCTTCATGGCAGATTTCTCTTTACTTCCCCTCCTTGCATTCCGGATTTGCTTATGGCAATGGACTTCAAAGCTTTGGTTCTTCATGTTTCTGAGCTTTCCATTGCTTTTCCATGGATTCCAAATAACTCTCCTCAATCTCATATTGCTTTGGTGATAAAAAAGCTATCAAAACACTAAAACTTAACACAATTTGATTAGAATTGATTGCAAGGGTCCTTAACATGTTAATTGGGTTAAAAGGCAATAACTACTACTCAAAAGTGTTTACAAGAGTTAATTACAAGCTATGAAATAACACTTTTTGAGTAGTAATCACATAATAGATTGCAACTAATTTGATAGGTCCCGACATTTCAGTTTCAATTTCGCCCTAGACCAGACCTATACAATTGATTATGTCATTGTCCCATTTCGTTTTAGTCATAGACTGCACCCAATCGAATTGATCATGACTACTCGGTATTTTTTTCGGTGTAAACCATACCTATACAATAGATCACATCGTTGACTTGTGTGGTCTGATGGGAAAAACCCGAATTTTTCCATTTCCTAAGTCTGGATCAAGTTAGGAACATGCATAACCATCTTAGGCTTTTTATGAATCTTATGAACATCGAAAAAATAACATTTTTATACTTTAAAAGGATTTATAAAGTGATAACGAAAACCATACCTCAGATTCAAATGTTCCCGAATCAAATCCACATGGTGAAGATGAAGATCGAAATCGTAGAAGTCTCGTAAACCCAAAGTCTTCCATTCGATGACTCGAACCTTGATCTTGGCACACTTCCAATGTGAAGGAAAAAATGGTGGAGGCTATGTCTCTCTATCTCTCTAGATGGTGGAAGACAAAAGTTATGGAAACCCTAACTCCTAGGAGGTATTTATAGGGTTCCTAATTGGGCTTAAGTGACTTGAGCCCACATGGGCTTGGGTCACTTAATCTAACCTAAAATGGGTTCTAATTGATTAATTAACCCAATAGGTTAATCAATTATCCCAATCTAAAGACCTTTCTCACTTACCCCTATGCAACTTTATGTAATTACCAAAAGGCCCTTATGTATAAAAAATGAACTTAGAGTCAATCCAACCCTCATAACCCATGCCAACAAGGTATATGAGCTTAAAGCGGGGATCATTAGGACCTATAGGAATAGTGGCTCCCTCAGAATCCAAGCCTAAATTTTATTCAACATCACATTACAGAGAATCAACTGAACTCCAATATCCTATGTAAATAACAATGAGATACCGGGTCTGTGACCTACTATCCATTGTGTCCTATCTCCCCATGAACTAGCGTCTGTAGTCTAACAAGGTGAAAGCTATCAGCCTTTCAAGAATAACTCTACCATCCTTGAGTTATAGATCCTCATATCTTGTGTTCAATTGACATATCTTAGCTCTCAAAAAGCCTATGTCAAGTTCCACTTAAAGAACTACTATGACCATAGTTTCCATGAACAACACCTCCTTAGGAACACCCAAGGGGATGCACTATCTCAATCTCAAGAGATATTATGGTGTCTCTATTGAGAATATCTATGGCTATCGGTTTCCATCAACAATGACCCAATCCATAGGGAATATATGATCAACTTACAATCTCACCCGTAAGTCAAAGCCACTGCTAACTTCAGCACAAGCTCAATATTCTCTCAAGGTTGAGAGACACTACAATGAAGCAGATTGGTGGATTCATGACTACTTGATAGCCTTAAGTCATAACTCACCATAAATCCTGTCCAATGTGCAACCATACACACTAGTGCACTCACCATGGGAAACCTATCCTAATAGTTAAGACCAACCATCTCTCCAATTAGGAGGTGGTGCACTATAGCCTCTAATGGGTTGCCTAAGCCCATGAACTGACTATGAACAAGTCATCTATTTGCAAGGAACCCATGACTTGGATCTTTTGTGCAACTCCTAATGCACTTAAGTTACATACAATGCAAAAGATGTAGGCAAGAATGCTCATAAAGTATAATACATGGAATAAGGATAGATAAAAATGAAACTGGAACATCATTAAATAAATAATGAATTCCAAATTTACCTCGTAAAGCACACCCATACAATCGGTTAGGTTGTTGTTTTGTCTGGTTTTCATCATAAACTGCACCTAGTCAAATAGGTCCCAACATTTCAGTTTTGGTTTTGGAGTAGACCAAACCTATGATAGATCATGTCATTATCTTGTTTGGTTTTCATCAAAGACTGTATCTAGTCCGACTAGTCATGAAAGTTCTGTTTCATTTTTGGTGTAAACTACACATGTACGACTATCATGTCATTGTCTTGTCTGGTTTTGGTAATATACCACACCCTATTTTATAGGTCCTGATAGTTCAGTTTCTATTTCGGCGTAGACCACACCTATACAGTCGATCAAATCGTTGTCCTATTTGGTTGTCATCACAAACTGCACCCGGTAAGATAGGTCCTGATAGTTCAATTTTGATTTTAGCGTAGACCACATCGATACAATTTGTCACATCATTATCCTGTCTGATTTTTGCCATAGACTACACTCGATCCAATTAGTCATGACAGCTCAGTATCATTTGCGGTATAGACCGCTTTTGTACAATAGATCATGTTGTTGTCTTGTCTGGTTTTCATGACAAATCGCACCCGGTTTGATTGGTCATGACAACTTAGTTTTGTTTTTGGCATAAACTGCACCTATAGGATCAGTCAAGTCATTATCCTATCTAGTTTCATCACAGACCACACCCAGTCTAATTGGTCCCAACAATTCAATTTCGATTTTAGAGTAGACCAAACCTATAAGATCGATCATGGCATTGTCTTGTATAGTTTTGGTTACATACTGCACCCTGTCCGATCTATCACGAAAACCCAATTTAATTTTCGGTGTAGACCATACCTGTATGATTGGTCAGTTTGTTGTCCTGTTTGGTTTTCATCATAGACTACACCAAATCAGATAAGTCTTGATAGTTTAATTTCAGTTTCGGAGTAGACCAAACCTATAAGATTGGTCACGTCATTGGTCTTTCTTGTTTTTGTCATAGTCTGCACCCAGTCCAATCAATCATGGCAGCTGAGTTTTTTTTTTGGTGTAGACCGCACTTGTATGATCGGTTGTGTTCTTGTCTTGTCTTATTTTGGTAACATACCATACTCGGTTCGATAGGTCCTGAAAATTAAGTTTCGTTTCGGCATAAACCACTCCTATATAATAGGTCACATTGTTGTCCTATTTGGTTTTCATCATAAACCACACCCGATCAGATAGGTCCCGATAGTTCAATTTTTATTTTGGCATAAACCATACCTATACAATCGGTCATGTCATTGTCATGTCTAGTTTTCATCACAAACTGCACCCGGTTCAATCAGTCATGATAGCTGAATATCATTTTTTAGTGTAAACTGCACCTGTACAATCGGTCATGTCATTGTCTTGTTCATTTTCATGATAGACCGCACCTAGTCCTATCAGTCACAATAACTCAATTTTATTTTAGATGTAGACCACATGTAGAAGATCAGTCACATCATTGTTCAGTCCGGTTTTCATCACAGACCGCACCCAATTTGATAGGTCTTAACAATTCAGTATCTTTTTTGGTGTAAACCAAACCTATACAATTGGTCACATTATTGTCCTATCTTATTTTTGTTAAAGATTGAACCTAGTCTAATTGGTCATCGTAGCTCAGTTTCGTGTTTGACGTAGACCACATGTGTACAATTAGGCACATCATTGTCTTACATGGTTTTTATCATAGTAGACTCCTGGTCCAATCGGTCACGATAATTTAGTTTTGTTTTCAACATAAGCCACTTTTGTACGATCGGTCACGTTGTTGTCCTGTCTAGTTTTTGTCATAGAGCTCACTTGGTCTGATTGATCACGATGGCTCAGTTTTTTCTTTTCCAGCATAGATAGCACCTGTACAATCAGTCATGTCATTTTTGTCACAGACCACACTTGATTTAATCTGCCACGATAGCTTAGTTTTGTTTTGGCATAGACCACATTTGTATGATCAGTCACATGTTGACCTATCTGGATTTTATCATTGTCAGCACCATTTTCGATTGATCACGATAATTCAATTTCAGTTTTGGCGTAGACCACTAGTGTATGATCGGTTACGTCATTGTCCTGTCTAGTTTTTATCACAGATCGCACCTTGTTCAATCTGTCATGACAGTTCAGTTTCCTATTCAGGATATCCACACTTGTAAAATCGATCACATCGTTGTCCTGTTTGCTTTTTATCACAGACTACACTTGGTCTGATGGGTCCTAATAGTTCAATATAGTTTTCATCGTACACTACATTTGTATGATCAGTCAAGTCATCATCCTATTTAGTTTTCATCACAAACTGCACTCGGTTCAATCAGTTAATAATAGTTTATTTTACTTTTTGATGTAGACCACACCTGTAAGATTCATCACATCGTTGTTCGGCATAAATCACGCCTATACAATCGGTCATGTCATTGTCATGTTTGGTTTTTGTCATAGATCGCATCCGATCTAATTATTCATGACATCTCAATATCATTTTCATTGTAGAATGCACCTATATGATCGGTCACATCATTGCCTTGTCTAGTTTTCATGTCAGATTGCACCTAGTTTGATTAGTTGCGATAACTCAGTTTCATTTTTGGCATAGGCCATATGTGGAAGATCGATCACATCGTTGTCCTATTTTGTTTTGTTACCGACTGCACTCGGTCCGATAGGTCCCAAGTATTAGTATCATTTTTTGCATAAACTGGACTAATATGATCAATCACCTCGTTCTCTTGTCTTCTTTTCATCAAAGACCGTACCCGGTTCAATAGGTCACAACAACTCAATTTCATTTTGGCATTGACCACATCTGTACGATCAATCATGTCGTTCTCCTATCTAGTTTTCTCATAGTCGACACCTAGTTTGATTGGTCACAACAATTTAGTATCATTTTTGGTGTAGACCACATTTGTATGATTAGTAACATCGTTGTCCTATCCAATTTTCGTCATAGAACGTACTCGATCCGATCGATCATGATAGCTCAATTTCATTTTTGGTATAGACTACACATATACGATCAGTCATGTTGTTGTCCTGTCTAGTTTTTATCATATTTCGTACCCGATTCGATCGATCATGGCAGCTCAGTTTTGTTTTTGGTGTAGACCATATATGTATGATTTGTCCTGTCATTGTTCTATTTAGTTTTCATCACAGTTAGTGATTCATGCCTAATTGGTGTCCCAGCTGATTTGTATCCAGCTGGTGCTCCTTGATGGCGGGAGTAATCAACAAAATTTTTAACCTATAACACCATGAACTAGGGTAGCAAAGAAAAAGCTACTATAACATAGTGGCTCTAGGATCGTTCACTGGGAAGGGTACTCAATTAAAAATGATACCAATTCAAAGTGAATTGGTGTTGTTTCTTTTCAAGATTAGCTTAAGAAATAAAACACAAACTTTGGTTGAAAAAGGGTTAAGCTTAGGTTAACAACACGGCAAGTGATGAAAATTACTTAAGAAGAAAAGCATTCCTTGGAGATTCAGGTCTACAGGGGAGGTTCCTTACGCAAAACCATAGCTCCGGTCAGTTGGTTCAATTCCTCACATTAGAGAAATAACATAAAGTCAATTCTCTAACAGGTACTGCACAAATGCATCCCTCAATTGGATTTCAGCTTTAATTCTCTCACTGATGCAACTTGCAATGGTTCAAGCCTCTCACTTAGCCTTTACCATTCAAGATGATCTTTAACCTTGGATTACCCGTCAAAAGCTCGCAAGAGATAACTAATGGATGCCTCCTAAGAGTCCAAAAGCTTACCAAGTGTTGGCTATTCTAGAAAATCCTACCTTCAAGTCACCTACCAGAGGCTCGCAAGGGGTAAACTAGTGCATCTCCATGGTTAGAGATCACTTGCCTTACCAAGTGTTGGCCCAGGTGACTCCAAGGCGTTTTAAGTTAACTAAAAAGATTAGAAACCATTCACGAGACACACTCTCTCTTCATTCATAGCTGAAACCACAAAGCTTCTGATTCTTGCACTTGGAACCTTTCCCGGCAACCTTAACTCCAAGGAACTAAAAAGTTTAGTTACTCATTCTCTGGGGAAAACTCCTCAGAGAGTGCATAACTTAGTAAAATAAGTAAAAACACAATCAAAGTGAGAAGGTAAAGCAGAGCTCAAGCTCTGTGTATTTCTTGCTTTGAAACTTACAAAAGGTTCAACACCCTCAGAACAGGCTCCTCGAGCTCTCTTTATACCAAAATTACATTTACAGCTATTACATAGATATTTTTTGCCAAATTCCTGACTTAAAAACTAAGGAATCCTATCATTGGTGACTTACAAGGAGAATTTGGGCATTTAGGCAACAAAAATCTAATGAAAAATATCTCCAAGTGTCGGTTACAAATATCGGGAAGCACTAAGGACCATTTCGCAGGTAAAAAGTGAGGTCTGCGAAATTTCGCAAGTGCATAAGAAGGGCTGCGAAATTTCTTTGCAGCAAAAGGCTGATTCAACATCTCCGCGAAGCTGACTTCCATCTTGTGGTGTTTGGCTTCCATCACGGCGTGAAGCTTCAGGGGAAATCCATAGCACTGTACAAAAGTGTTGCGAAATATCTCGCAACAAAAGGCTGATTCCGTAGCACTTTTCTGAATCCTTCCTTCAGCTTGGAGCAATTGCCTTTAAAAGGCTGTAACTTCCTCCTTTCAGCTCCAAATTGCACACAGTTTGAAGCATTGGATTGTTGACTCCCTAAGCTTTCAAATGACATATTGTATGCATAATTTGGACTTCAGGAAGTGCTCCAAAAGTGGCTACAGTGACTGTCATAAAAAATGCTTCATGGCTGGATTCTCTTTGCTTCCCCTTTTACATTTCCACTTTGCTTATGGCAAAAGTGCTTCAAGGCTTTGATTCTTCATTCCTCTAAGCTTCCCATTGCTTGCCAAGGATTCCATATAACTCTCCTCAATCTCATAATGCTTTGGTGATCAAAATACTAACAAAAACACCAAAACTTACACAATTTGATTAGAATTGATTCAAAGGGGCCTTAACATGCTAATTGGGTTAAAAGGCACTAACTACTACTCAAAAGTGTTTAAAAGGATTAATTAAAAGCTATCAAATAGCACTTTTTGAGTAGTAATCACTCCCCCCAACCGATATATTGCTAGTCCCTTAGCAATGAAGGAGAGAAAAACAAAACAAAATTACCTTAATTTACAACGTCATGCTAATCACTTCCAAAAAAAATATTTAAGTGGCATGACTAACAAACTTTCACATGGAACATTAAAGAACTATAACTTCAAATTTCAACAAGAGATATCAAAAACTTTGCTGAATACCATTGATCAAGGGAATGCATTATGCAAATTGAAGTTTTAAAATCATTTTCACTTTCAAAGAACCAAACTTTATTCTTCCACAAAAATCTAAGTGTAAGATAATAGGTTCCGAATATAACATGCTAAACTAATCTCTCCCCCCAACCTATCTCTTTTTAACACTTTAGACCAAATTCAATAAGCAGAGAACACACTTTTTTTTTTTTTAGAAGGTACAAGGCCTAAGGGGCATTCTTTTCTGAATTGTCCATGTAATGGGGGTCCATCGATGACTCCCAACCAATTAAGGTTTAGGGCATCAAGCTTTAAGGATCTTTCAACCACTAACTCCTCGGATTTCGCCCCGGACTTTTTCATATACCCTTTTTGCCTACCATATGCTAACTCCACCTATCCACCCTTGTAATGAGCATTGAGGCCGGTGACTCCCAACCATTGAAGGCTTAGGGCACCAGGTTTCAAAGGTTTTCACCATATACCCTTCCAGACCTTGCTCGGGTTTCAAGGCAAGCAAACATTTTGCTTTCTTTCTTTTTCTTTTTCAAAGGCTCATTGGCCTTTCTTATGGTGTCTCAATATCATTAAAATGAGGTCAAAGGTACCAAGTCCCAAAATTTTTAAGTCAAGGGGGAAATAGTTTCTCATTTTATAAAAGGAATCTATTGTGCACAGTGTGTGGATAGCTTAAAGTGGAAGGACTAAATTTGATTTCAATAGAAGTTTCAACAATTGAACCACTTTAGCAAGCATAATCCAAACTCTAAGTTAAATGAAAAGCAATAGTTCAGTTTCTCCTATTTTAATTTGAAAATTTTTCCTCAAAATCCATGGAGATTATAGTAACAAGCAAAAACTACAACTAAATTACTAGACAAGGCTAAAATATCAAAATAACTTAGCATACTTCCTTCCTCATTCCCCCCCCCCCCTCCCCAACCGAGCTGAGCATTGTCCTCAATGTGATATGGGTGATCGAAAATTAAAGGGAGGAAGTGGTACCTCCTGAGTGATATCAATTTCGAATATTGATTGGAGAAACCACATGTTTCAAAAAGAATAAAAGGTGTGAGCAAAGGAAATAAGAGTAAATTAATGCTAAGAGTTAACAAAAAACTAGACTTTGTATTACTTTAATCATTTGAGTACAGTTGGAAAAGAAGTAATACAAGTAATCCAAGCAATCCCCATATGTAATATCAAAATGTGGGGGATTTCATATATGAGTAACTAAAACAAAATACATAAAAGCAATATATAAAAAAAACATATATATATATATATATATATATATTCAGATAGGAGGGTGGTGCTGGTGCTGATGGCCTAAGGAGATGGCTCTGCCGCTTCAGCTGGCTCATGAGGGGCCTGAGGCTCTGCTGTTGATGGGAGACCAAGATGCTGCTGGAGCTGGCTCAAAATGGTAGTATGGTAAGCCTGAGTGGTCATCATTTGCTCCTGGCGAGCTCTCAAGGCTGCCATCTCTTGAGCAAGGCTGCTCTGAGAGGCTATCAATGTCTCCAATGCCTGGCATAAATCCCTATACTCAGAAATAGGGATAGCCATCCTAGGCTCGGCTGATGTGGAAGGCTGTGCTGAAGCTGGAGCAACTGGAGGAATTGGAGAGGCTTTGGCTATGGAGGGAGAGGCAGCAGCTATACCCTCAGGTATAAGACGTGGGGATGCTCTCCTAGCAGCTGGAGCCTGAGCTGGCTGTGGAAGCTCTGGCTGCTCCATCCTATAAGCTGTCATGTTGCTCCATTTTTCGAAAGTAAACACATCTCTACAAATCCTCTTTCTCTCCTGCTGAGGCTCTGCTGGATATCCCAGATGCTCAAGAATTTGGCATAGCAACCTCAGGAAGAGAAGAGGGATGGCATCAGCTCTGGGCAACTTTTTCTTATGCACCTTCTCTTCAAAATAAAGAAGGGCAGCCAGGATCAAGTGGTGAGGGCCAAAAAAATACCCCTCAGACATTCTGAACAAAGTCTCCAACAGAATTCCTCTTCTCTGGGTCCAATGCTGAAGGGAATAGATATTATGCCCCAAAAGGGCATCAATGAGGAACATCCTTGGGGGAAGTTCCCCCCTCAGCAGATATGGATTTCTAGAAGCTCCTCCAGACAGAATATGCACCATCTCCAGCTAAGATGGATTGGCCCAAGCTCTGAAGTCATCAAAATGGCTAGGCTCATATGGAATATGCAAAGCTTCAGCTATATGCCGAGCTCCCAAGATGCCATGTCTACCATCGATAGTGAAATGAATTAAGGTAGGATCCCTGACTTGTCGAGTAGTCATGGATTGATAGAAATTCATTGCTATTCTGGGGTAAAAGAAGTCCCGCGGGGTCAGAAGCTGCTCCATTCGATATCTTCGCAGCAATTGGAATGATCCTTCAAGCTCTGGGCGTAACTGGAAGGCGGCTGTGTCAAAACACAGCTCCGAATGGAATGGCCGAGATCTGCAGTCCAAATTGCCTTCAATTGGAGGCTGAGCGAGAATTGAACGCCTAATTATCGCTTCCGGAGCTGGTTCAGACGGAATTTGGGGCTCAGAAGACGGCGGCTAGCTTGTTTGAGGCTTCGCAGGCGGTGCCGGAGATGGCACCGGAGATGGAACTGGAGATGGGACAGGGGATGGAACAGGGGACTGCCCTGTTAAATCAATGGGCTCTGAGCTTTCCACTCTAGCTCGCTTTTGGAGGGGACGACCCCCTGACCTGGTAAGGTAGCGCCTCTCCGTAGGCATTTGCAATGTTGGCTTGGCCTGACGCTTCTTTGGTGAAGGCTTCACAGCGGCGAAACAACTTCTGGCCGCGGCGGCTCAGAGGTTGAAGCTTGCACAAGTGCCTCGCGCGACGCTGGCTTTTGGGTGGACGGAGAGGAAGACTTCGCGCCTCTGGTTCGTGCCATTACAAACTAAAGAGGTTTTGGGCGGCGGTGATGAACGGAGGGGGCAAACGGAGGCTCTAGCAGCGTCGGGCTATGGAAAGGAGACGAAGAGGCGGTTGCTGTGACTTTTCCCCTTTTCTGAAATGGATTTGCAGCCCAAATGACCGGTATTTATAAAGACTAGAGGAATATGAACGGTCATTTGGGGTTTCGTAGAAGAAAACCGCTTTCGCAGCAAAATTGGGCGTTTCGTAAGTGAAAATCGCTTTCGCAGCTCATTTCGTAGCTGCGAAATTGGAGTTACTATGCTGCGGAATGGCGCTTATGTGCCAAAAATCGGTCTCGCAATTGCAAAACACCTTTCTGAAATGGAGAAATCGCTGCGGAATGGGGCTTTTTTACGCTTTAGTGGTTCGCAGAGCACTTCGCAGCTGCGAAATGGGGGTTCCTATACTGCGGAGTGGCACTCGTGTGCCAATCTTGGATTCGCAGCTGCGAAATCTTTCGTAGAGGATTCAAAAGTGTTGCGAACTGATTTCGCAACAAAAAGCCATTTTCGTAGAGAAATCCTTCTTTGCTGCGAAATCTCGCAGAGCTCTTTTTCTTCCCTGTTTTTGCTCTATTTCTGCTCTGTTTTCGCTCCGATTTCTTCCCGATTTCTTCCTTTGCATTTCCTCTCACCTGAAATAATTCAAAACGATGAAATTACATAAAAACACACAATTTAAGATCAAAAATTAAGATCAAAAGTAGAAATTAAACTTTAAAATTTACAAAATTTACAAAAATTTTGGACTTTGGTGAAACCAAGTCCAGCAAACCCTTATTTGCTTAGGCTTTTTGAGGCTCAAGGAGGTTGATCTCCTCTTTGTCTGGTTTGAACTGCTCCATGAATGGCTTGAGACGATATCCATTGACTTTAAAAGTGTCCTTGCCATTGGAATTCAATAATTCCACTACCCCATGGTTAAGTACTTGATGGATAATGAATGGACCAATCCACCTAGACTTAAGCCTTCCAGGAAAAATATGGAGTCTTGTGCCATAGAGTAAAACTCTTTGTCCTTTCTGGAATTCCTTGTTAGAAATCAGTTGATCATGCCACTTCTTCATCCTCTGTTTTGCAACTTTGGAGTTGATGTAAGCATCATTTCTCAATTCCTCCATCTCATTAAGGTCTAAGCTCCTCTTTGCCCCGGCCCTAATCAAGTCCATATTCAGCTTTTTAATTGCCCACCAAGCTTTGTATTCAATTTCCACAGGGAGATGACATGCTTTACCATAAACAAGACGATAGGGGGACATGCCAAAAATAGTCTTATAAGCTGTTCTGTATGCCCATAATGAGTCATAAAGCTTAACAGACCAATCTTTCCTGCTTGTACTCACCATTTTCATCAATATGTTCTTTATCTCCCTGTTTGCTAGCTCAACTTGCCCGGAAGTCTGTGGATGATAAGGTGTAGCTACCTTATGCTTCACTCCATACTTGGCTAACAAACTTTCAAAAGGCTTGTTGCAAAAATGAGAACCTCCATCACTGATTATAGCTTTGGGCACTCCAAATCTTGTAAAAATGTTCTCTTTCAGAAACTTGAGAACCACTCTATGATCATTTTGTTTGCAGGGGATTGCCTCAACCCATTTAGAAACATAATCCACCCCCACCAAGATGTAAGAATTACCAAAAGACATAGGAAAAGGTCCCATAAAGTCAATGCCCCATACATCAAATAGCTCCACTATTAGTATAGGGTTCATGGGCATTTGATTCCTTTTTGTTAGCTTGCCAAGCCTTTGGCATCTATCACAGCTTCTACACATGATGTGGGCATCTTTGAATAGAGATGGCCAAGTAAACCCTGATTGCAACACCTTCATAGCTATTTTCTGAGAGGCAAAGTGGCCTCCACATGCATTCTCATGACAATGATTTAGAATTCCCTGTTGCTCTTCTTCAGGCACACACTTTCTTATAATCTGATCTGCACAATATTTAAAAAGGAAAGGCTCTTCCCAATAATAAACATGAATTTTTGCAAAGAAGTGCTTCCTGTCCTGTGCATTCCACTCACTTGGAATTTCACCAGTGACTAAATAATTAGCAATGTGAGCATACCAAGGAGTTTTGACTAGAAACATAAGTGATTCCTCAGGAAAGTCATCCTTAATAGGCAAGGCATGAGAATTATGTGCTATAGCTAACCTTGAAAGGTGGTCAACTACCACATTTTCCACTCCTTTCTTATCTCTGATTTGAAGATCGAATTCTTGTAACAAAAGAATCCATCTTATCAACAGACATTTCCCAATAATAAACGAATGGCCAGAGACTCTCTCCAAAACTTGATCGATAAATGGCAATGGAAAATGATCTTTTCTGGTTACTGTATTCAACTTTCTATAATCAATACACACCCTCCACCCTGAAGTGAGGCGTGTAGTGATTTCTTCTCCTTCTTCATTCTGAACCACAGTAATCCCTGACTTCTTTGGGACCACTTGAGTAGGACTTACCCAAGAGCTATCAGATATAGGGTAGATAATACCTGCTTGAAGTAGCTTCAGCACCTCAGCTCGCACAACCTCTTGTAGATGAGGATTCAATCTTCTTTGAAATTGATGAATTGGCTTAGCTTCCTCCTCCATATATATATGATGCGTGCAAACTAAAGGACTAATGCCTTTCAAATCAGATATTTGCCATCCTATAGCTTTCTTACACCTCTGGAGAACTTCCAGTAAACACTTCTCTTGATGATTGGTCAGAGATGAAGATATTACAACAGGACATTGATTATTTTTTTCAAGGTATGTATATTTCAGCTCTGCAGGTAGAGGCTTCAAATTGAGTTTTGGGACCTCTTTTTCAGCATCTGCTCCTTCTTCTTTATTGAACAAAGGTAGAATCTCTTCTATCCTCCTCCAACTTTGTAAAGTAGCAAGCTTATTAGGAGGTTCAGACAACCCTTCCTCACAATCCACAAAACTTTCATTCAGCTTGTCTTGCACATTCTGATTGTAGTGCTCCTCTACCAGAGTATCAATAATACACACTTCTTCTGGACCCTCTTTTTCTTCCGGAATGATTTGCTTTTTAGACATATAAAAGATGTTGAGATCAAGTGTCATATTGCCAAAAGTGAGTTGCATGAGCCCATTCCTACAGTTGATGATTGCATTTGAGGTAGCTAAGAATGGCCTTCCCAGGATGATAAGAACTAAATTAGCTTCCTTTACAGTAGGATCCGTATCAAGAACAATAAAATCCACTGGATAGTAGAAACTATCAACTTGAACCAAGACATCCTCAATTACTCCTCTAGGAATTTTTACTGATCTATCTGCTAGAGATAGAGTGATTGTTGTTGGCTTCAACTCACCAAGTCCCAATTGCTTATAGACAGTATATGGAAGCAAATTAACACTTGCTCCCAAGTCCAATAAAGCTTTCTCCACTACCTTTCCTCCAATCATGACTGAAATGGTAGGACTTCCCGGATCTTTGTACTTCAAAGGAGACTTACACTGTAAGATTGCACTTACTTGCTCAGTCAAGAAGGCTTTCTTATTTATAGTCAACCCTCTTTTGATAGTACACAAGTCCTTTAGGAATTTTTCATATGTTGGAACTTGCTTAATCATATCCAATAGTGGGATATTGACTTTAACTTGTCTCAATACTTCAAGGATTTCAGCTGCATTTCTAATCCCCTTCTTCCCATGCAATGCTTAAGGAAAAGGTGGAGAAGTTGATTTCTTCAGCATTTCTTCCTTCAGAAGTTCCTTCTCTGGATTTGCATTCATTGTTGACTCAGAGTCCTCTTTCTTTTCACTGATCTCTTCTTCTTTGTCTTTCATTTCCTCCTCCTTCATTGCCTTTTCTTCTTCAACAGGTGGCTTAGGTGGTGGCTGCTCAATTTTCTTACCACTCCATAGAGTGATCAAGGCTTTGACATCTTTCATCTGTGATGATTCCCCCACATGGCTTTCCACTTCTTGGACACCCTTGGGATTTTGATGGGGTTGGGAAGGAAATCTTCCCTTTTCTTGCACTGTATTCAAATTTGTGGGCCTTGATATTGAGTACTGGAGATTATCAATTCTTTGAGTTATATCATTTTGCATTCCATCCATCATTTTGTTCAGAGTATTCTCTACTCTGTCAATTCTTTGATTAAGTTGAGTATTGATGGCTTTTTGTTCTCCAACAAAATCTCCCACTACCTTGCTGATATTCACAATGACTTGTTCAAGACTTGAAGATTGCTGAGATGGTTGATCTGGCTGTTGGTACTGAGGTGCTCTAGGCTTCCATGAAAAATTTGGATGATTCCTCCAACTTGAGTTGTAAGTATTTCCATAGGGCGCATTGTTATTGGGCTTAAATTGTCCAACAACTTTTGCTTGCTCTCCAAACATTTCCCTTTCAGCTGAAAATGTAAGGCATTCCTCCACCAAATGTTCATAGGATTGACAATTAGGACAAAGCTTCACTTGCACTGGTGATTCAGCAACGGCTTGCACTTCATGCATTTTTTTCAGTTCCAGCTCCTCCAATCTTCTTGTCACAGCAGCAAATTTTGCTTTTGTGTCATCCTCTTCTTTCAAGGTATACATCCCAGCCTTAGCATTGAAAGCACTAAGTTGAGATTTCATCCTTCCCACTTCTCCTTTGGTTGGCTCATCCCATCCCCTTGAAACTTCAGCTACATAATTCAAGAAATCCATAGCTTCCTCCGGATTTTTGCTCATGAAGTCTCCTCCACACATTGTCTCCAGGAGTTGCTTCATTGAGGATGACATCCCATCATAAAAATAGCTCACCAATAGCCAAGTATCAAAACCATGGTGAGGGCATGCATTTATAGCTTCCATATATCTTTCCCAACACTCATAGAATTTCTCATTCTCTTTAGCTGAGAAGTTTGAAATTTTCCTTTTCAAGCCATTTGTTCTATGAGTGGGAAAAAATTTCTTAAGGAATTCAGCTTGTAAGTCAGTCCAAGTACGGATACTCCTTGGCCTTAAAGAATTAAGCCAAATTTTGGCTTTATCCTTTAAAGTAAAAGGAAATAACTTGAGCCTCATCAAATCAATTGAAGCTCCTCCCTCTTGGAATGTATTACAAACATCTTCAAATTCCTTAATATGTGCATAGGGATTCTCACTTTCCATTCCATGGAAAGTTGGTAGAAGTGGAACAATATATGGTCTGATCACTAGCTGCTCTGTAGGAGGTATTATACATGATGGTGCACTCATACGAGGTGGATGCATACAGTCCCTCATTGATCTAAATTCATTGAGATTGTCTTGACGAACTTGGTGACTATGCTGATCCTCAGGAGTAGTTTCCATGATATTCAAGCTCAATTCCAATTCCTTAGTATGAGGTGAATCAATTCTAACAAGCCTTCCTCCACTGCCACGTATCCACTTTGGCATACACAATTAGTATCTAGCTGAAACTAAAATGAAAATACACGACAACAAAAGAAAACAGGGCTACCAAAACAAAATAAAACTAAGCTAAATTTAAATTATGAGTAAGTAGAAAAGAAAGAAAAAGAATTAATAAATCAAAAGAAACGTTACCAAACTTGTGATGAATATCACAAGTACACTGAAATAGTATCACTAGTTCTTGACACCTTCCCCGGCAACGGCGCCATTTGATTCATGCCTAATTGGTGTCCTAGCTGATTTGTATCCAGCTGGTGCTCCTTGATGGCGGGAGTAATCAACAAAATTTTTAACCTAGAACACCATGAACTAGGGTAGCAAAGAAAAAGCTACTATAGCATAGTGGCTCTAGGATCGTTCACTGGGAAGGGTACTCAATTAAAAATGATACGAATTCAAAGTGAATTGGTGCTGTTTCTTTTCAAGATTAGCTTAAGAAATAAAACACAAACTTTAGTTGAAAAAGGGTTAAGCTTAGGTTAACAACACGGCAAGTGATGAAAATTACTTAAGAAGAAAAGCATTCCTTGGAGATTTAGGTATACAGGGGAGGTTCCTCACGCAAAAGCATACCTCCGGTCAGTTGGTTCAATTCCTCACATTAGAGAATTAACATAAAGTCAATTCTCTAACAGGTGCTGCACAAATGCATCCCTCAATTGGATTTCAGCTTTAATTCTCTCACTGATGCAACTTGCAATGGTTCAAGCCTCTCACTTAGCCTTTACCATTCAAGATGATCTTTAACCTTGGATTACCTGTCAAAAGCTCGCAAGAGATAACTAATGGATGCCTCCTAAGAGTCCAAAAGCTTACCAAGTGTTGGCTATTCTAGAAAATCCTACCTTCAAGTCACCTACCAGAGGCTCGCAAGGGGTAAACTAGTGCATCTCCATGGTTAGAGATCACTTGCCTTACCAAGTGTTGGCCCAGGTGACTCCAAGGCGTTTTAAGTTAACTAAAAAGATTAGAAACCATTCACGGGACACACTCTCTCTTCATTCATAGCTGAAACCACAAAGCTTCTGATTCTTGCACTTGGAACCTTTCCCGGCAACCTTAACTCCAAGGAACTAAAAGGTTTAGTTACTCATTCTCTGGGGAAAACTCCTCAGAGAGTGCACAACTTAGTAAAATAAGTAAAAACACAATCAAAGTGAGAAGGTAAAGCAGAGCTCAAGCTCTGTGTATTTCTTGCTTTGAAACTTACAAAAGGTTCAACACCCTCAGAACAGGCTCCTCGGGCTCTCTTTATACCAAAATTACATTTACAGCTATTACATAGATATTTTTTGCCAAATTCCTGACTTAAAAACTAAGGAATCTTATCATTGGTGACTTACAAGGAGAATTTGGGCATTTAGGCAACAAAAATCTAATGAAAAATATCTCCAAGTGTCGGTTACAAATATCGGGAAGCACTAAGGACCATTTCGTAGGTAAAAAGTGAGGTCTGCGAAATTTCGTAGGTGCATAAGAAGGGCTGCGAAATTTCTTTGCAGCAAAAGGCTGATTCAACATCTCCGCGAAGCTGACTTCCATCTTGTGGTGTTTGGCTTCCATCGCGGCGTGAAGCTTCAGGGGAAATCCATAGCACTGTACAAAAGTGTTGCGAAATATCTCGCAACAAAAGGCTGATTCCGCAGCACTTTTCTGAATCCTTCCTTCAGCTTGGAGCAGTTGCCTTTAAAAGGCTGTAACTTCCTCATTTCAGCTCCAAATTGCACACAGTTTGAAGTATTGGATTGTTGACTCCCTAAGCTTTCAAATGACATATTGTATGCATAATTTGGACTTTAGGAAGTGCTCCAAAAGTGGCTGCAGTGACTATCATCAAAAATGCTTCATGGCTGGATTCTCTTTGCTTCCCCTTTTACATTTCCACTTTGCTTATGGCAAAAGTACTTCAAGGCTTTGATTCTTCATTCCTCTAAGCTTCCCATTGCTTTCCAAGGATTCCATATAACTCTCCTCAATCTCATAATGCTTTGGTGATCAAAATACTAACAAAAACACCAAAACTTACACAATTTGATTAGAATTGATTGAAAGGGGCCTTAACATGCTAATTGGGTTAAAAGACACTAACTACTACTCAAAAGTATTTAAAAGGATTAATTAAAAGCTATCAAATAGCACTTTTTGAGTAGTAATCAGTTAGCACTCGATCCAACTTATCACGATAACTTAGTTTTGTTTTCGGCATAGACCACACTTGTATTCTCGGTCATATCATTGTCCTATTTGGTTTTTATCATAGATTGCACTCGGTCTAATCGATCATGACTACTCTATTTTGTTTTTGACATAAGCTACACCTGAAAGATCGATCACATCATTGTCATGTTTGGTTTCAACATATACCGCACCTGATCTGATAGGTCTAGACAATTTAGTATTATTTTTAGCATAAACGAGACTTATATGATCATTTAGCTCATTATGTTGTCTAGTTTTCATCATAGGCCACATCAGGTTCAATTGGTCACTACAACATATTTTCTTTTTCGATGTAGATGGTACCTGTACAATCAGCTAGGTTGTTGTTCTATCTAGTTTTCATCATAGACCGCACTCGGTCAGATAGGTCCTAATAGGTCAGTTTCATTTTCGACATAGACCACACCTGTACGATTAGTCACATCATTGTCCTATTTGGATATCGTCATTTTGGCACCATTTCTGATTGATCATGATAGTTCAATTTCAATTTCAACATAAACCACTCCTGTATGATTGGTCACATCATTGTCCTGTTTGGTTTTCGTCATATACCGCATCTTGTCCAATCTGTCATGATAGTTCAATTTCCTTTTTTAGCAAAGACCACACCTGTAAGATCAATCACATCATTGTACTATCTGATTTTCATCACAAATTGTAGTCGGCCTGATGGGTCCCAATAATTCAATATAGTTTTCAACGTATACCATGTTCGTACGATCGATCAAGTCATTATCCTATTTGGTTTTCATCGTAGACTGCACCTAGTTCAATCGGTCAATGACAATTCAGTTTACTTTTCAGTGTAAACTATACTTGTAAGATGGGTCACATCATTGTTCTATCTTATTTTTGTATAAATTGCATACGGTCCGATAGGTCCTAATAGTTCAATATAGTTTTCGGTGTAGAATGCACCTAAATGATCGGTCAGGTCATTGTCTTGTCTGGTTTTCATCACAGACCATACCCAATCAGATAGGTCTTGAAAGTTCAGTTTTAGTTTCTGAGTAGACCATACCTATATGATCAGTCAGGTCGTTGTCCTATCTCATTCTCTTTAAAGATTGCACCTGGTACAATTGATCAAGATAGCTCAATTCCATTTTTTGGTGTAGAGCGTACCTGTATGATCGGTTTTGTTGTTTTCCTATCTCATTTTTGTAACATACCACACCCGATTCAATAGGTCTCGATAGTTTAGTTTGGGTTTCGACGTAGACTACACCAGTATTATTGATGACATCGTTGTCTTGTCTAGCTTTCGTCACAAATCGCACCTGGTTTGATTGGTCACGACTAATCTATTTTGCTTTCGATGTAGACTACACCTAGAAGATCAATCACATCATTGTCCTATCTAGTTTAGTCATAAACAACACCCAATCTAATAAGTCAGGACAATTTAGTTTCATTTTCGGTGTAAACCGGACCTATACAATCGGATAGGTCATTGTGTTATTTGATTTTCATCACAAACCACACACAATCCGATCAATCATGACAACTCAGTTTCATTTTCGATGTAGACCGTATCTATATGTTTGGTCAGGTTGTTGTCTTATCTGGTTTTCATCATATAGCACACCTAGTCAAATAAGTTATGACAGGTTAGTTTTATTTTTGGCGTAGACCACACTTATACTATCGATCATGTCGTTGTCCTATCTAGTTTTTGCCACAAACCACACCCGGTGTGATCGGTCATGATAACTTTGTTTCGCTTTCAACATAGATTGCACTTGGAAGATCTAGTTTCATCATAGACCACACCCAGTCTGATAGGTCTAGACAATTCTATATCATTTTTAGTATAAGCCAGACCTATATGATTGGTTAGGTCATTGACCTTTCTGATTTTCATCACAAGTTGCACCTGGTTAGATAGGTCCTGATAGTTCAATATAGTTTTCGACATAAATCGCACCTATATGATTGGTCAAGTCATTGTCCTGTCTGGTTTTCATTAGAGATCATACCTGGTCTGTTGGTTATGGCAACCCAGTATCGTTTTCAGTATACACCACACTTGTGGATCAATCACATCATTGTCCTATCTTATTTTCGTCTTAAATCGAACTAGGTATGATCTGTCACAACAATTCATTTTTTTTTTCAACTTAGAGTGGACTTGTACAATCGGTCACGATATTGTCTTATCTAGTTTTGGTATCAAAGTGTACCCGATCCAATTGGTAATGACAACTCAGTTTCATTTTCGGCACAGACCACATCTTTATGATCCGTCACATCCTTGTCCTATGTGGTTTTCATTACAGTATGCACCCAGTTTGATTGGTCATGACATTTCAAAATCCTTTTCGGCATAGACCGCACCTGTACAATTAGTCACGTCATTGTCCAGCCTAGTTTTCATCACAGATTGCATCCAATCATATATGTCCCGACAATTCAGCTTTGGTTTCGGAGTAGACCAGACTTATACGATCAATCACAGTGTTGTTCTATCTAGTTTTCATCATAGACCGCACGCGGTCTAATAGGTCTTGACAATTCAGTATAGTTTTCAGTGTAAAATGTACCTAAACGATTGATTAGGTCATTGTCTTGTCTAGTTTTCATTATAGACCACACCCGATTAGATAGGTCCTGAAAGTTTAGTTTTAGTTTTCAAGTAGACCAGACCTATATGATCAGTCAGGACATTGTTCTGTCTCATTTTCTTCAAAGACTGCACTCACCTCGATTAGTCATGATAGCTCAGTTTCATTTTCGATGTAGATTACACTTGTATAATAGGTCATGTCGTTGTACTATCTCATTTTTGTAACATACTGCACCTGGTTCGATAGGACCCGACAATTCAGTTTGGATTTTGGCATAGACCACACCTATATAATCAATCATGTCATTGTCTTGTCTGGTTTTCATCATAGACTACACCCGATTCTATCAGTCATGACAACTTAGTATTGTTTTCATTGTAGACAACACTTATACGATCAATCATGTCGTTGTCCTGTCTGGTTTTCATGATAGACAGCACTCGGTTTGATCGATCATGATAACTCAGTTTCGTTTTCGACATAGACCCCACGTGGAAGATCAGTCACATCATTGTCCTGTCTTATTTTATTACCAATTACACTCAATTCGATAGGACTCAACTATTCAGTATCATTTTCAGTGTAAGCCAAACTTATATGATCGATCACCTTGGTCTCTTGTCTTGGTTTCTTCAAATATCGTACTCGGTCCGATAGGTCATGATAGCTCAATTTCGTTTTTCGCGTTAATCACATCTATACAATCAGTCATGTCATTGTCCTATATGGTTTTTGTCACAGTCGGCACCCAATTTGATCAATCATAATAACTTAGTATCATTTTTCGGCGTAGACCATATTTGTACAATTGGTAATGTCATTATCTTGTTTGGTTTTCTTCATAGATTGCACCCTATCTGATCGATCAAGATAACTCAGTTTCGTCTTTAGTGTAGACAACATATATACAATCAGTTATGACAACTCAATTTCATTTTCGACATAAGCCACACTTGTACAATCTTTCATATTGTTGTTCTATATGGTTTTCATCACAGTTGACACCCGGCCTGATTGATCACGACAACTCAGTTTCATTTTCAACATAGACCGCACCTGTACTATTGGTCACATCATTGTCCTATTTAGTTTTCATCACAAATCGTACCTGGTCTGATCGGTCATGACTGTTCTATTTAGTTTTTGGTGTAGACTACACTTGGAAGATCAGTCACATCATTGTCCTATTTGGTTTCGCCATAGACTACACCCAATCTGATAGGTCCAGATAGTTTAGTATTGTTTTCAATGTAAACCAAACCTATACAATCGAACAGGTCATTGTGTTGTTTGGTTTTCATCACAGATCGCACCCAACCTAATCAATCATGATAACTCAATTTTGTTTTTGACGTAGACCATACCTGTATGATTTGTTAGGTGGTTGTCCTATTTGGTTTTTATCACAGATGACACCTGGTTCGATCAGTCATGGCAACTTAGTTCATTTTTGGCATTGACCATATTTGTACGATCAGTCACGTCATTCTCCTATCTAGTTTTTATCTCAGTCGGCACATGGTCTGATTGATCACAACAATTCAATATTGTTTTCGGCGTAGAATACACCTATACAATCGGTCATGTCATTGTCTTATTTGGTTTTTTCATAAATCAAACCCGATCCAATTGGTAAGGATAGCTCAGTTTCATTTTTTAACGTAGACCACATCTGTACAATCCATCACGTCGTTGTCTTATATAGTTTTTGTCATAGCCAACACCTGGTTCGATTGATCATGACTGTTCAGTTTCATTTTTGGCGTAAACTACTCCTGTATGATTGGTTAGGTTATTGTCTTAGCTGGTTCTCATCATAGACTATACCTAGTCCAATAGGTCCTGATAGTTCAGTATCGTTTTTGACATAGATTAGACCTATAGGATCAATCATGTTGTTGTCCTATTTAGTTTTCGTCACAAACCATACTCGGTTCGATTTGTGACGATAACTCAGTATCGTTTTCAAAGTAGACCACACCTATAGGATCGATCATGTCATTTTGTAGACCCTCAATTTTGTCCCTTTAACACATGTCTTTAAGTTTGTTTTCAGTGCTCCACAGTAGTTCCTTGGTGGCCCAGTACTACTCACCACTTACCTTTTTCTGAGTCACCTTGGAGACTTTGGTTGAGGGATTATTTGATCCCTTATTGTGACCCCTGGCAGCCCTATTTTAGACTTAGACTTTTCATTCATTTTTAGGATAGCTTTTAGATACACTTGGCCTTTAGGCACCGCTCTAGGCCTACTTAGGCACACTTGGCCCATTAAGACATTTTTAGCGTGACTTGTATGACTTGTATGACTTGTGTGGTTGCATAGCTTGTGGGGCCCATTTTTGTATTTATTTGTTTATTTATTTATTTATTTATTTATTCATTTATTTTTTATTTTTTTACCATTTCCTAATTTATTTACTTACTTATCTATTCATTCAATTATTT